>NW_019490488.1:0-447 GCF_002814215.2 Seriola lalandi dorsalis | reverse complement strand
TTTTTTTTTCCAATGTGCATTATCTGTGATTTCAAGGGTATTAGTGAGTAAAGTATAACAGACTGTGGACAACTCGTGCTGAGGTATTTTTCTATCTTAGGGTGATGCTAAATATTGCAAAGGGAACTCAGAAATACTGTATCTTTAAACACCTGAAGCTCACGAATGCAATCAGAAGTGTAATTTTTTTTTTTCAAGCAGCAAACGAGATAAAAAGTGTCAGTGATCTTTTTTAGGAACGTAGTATACATCAGCCATAATGGAACAAGCACCCGGATCTAATTAACAGATATACAGTAAATTTCTACATCTCCCACAGCACAATATGTTTCTTCATTTTTACAATTTAAGCAATCATGATGGCAACACATACACCTCATAATTGACAATTACAAGGTAACCTCATGCCATAATAGATCAATTTACATGCCATTATTCACACAGCGC
>NW_019490487.1:0-447 GCF_002814215.2 Seriola lalandi dorsalis | reverse complement strand
TGTCAGTGCATGGGAATTTACTAAAAGGTTTATATGTCATTTCAATGTAAAATTAGAAAAAAGGATAAGTGAGGTGACAGTGAAAGACAGAGGGAAGTCAACATGAAGAGCTGTTACTGTGCTCATATCTTCTAACTATGATGTCTGAGATACACATGCAAAATGATTTGAATATTTTTGGAATGCCTGAGGATGGAAATATATGGAAATAGATACTGTAAATATCTGATTGTGTCATGAACATGCAATTGTGTGTGTCTCACCCAGTGCTCCTTGACAAATATCAGTCCTGGTCGCATTTTCAAATATGAATTTTGGATTGGAACATAACTCCTGAAGAAAATGAGGAGAAAAAAAAACCCTTTGAAACACTTTATTTGGTTTACAATTTGTCACCTCACTATGTTTTGCTGGATATCATAACAGTAGATTTTTTTTACTCATATA
>NW_019490486.1:0-447 GCF_002814215.2 Seriola lalandi dorsalis | reverse complement strand
AGTTTTCTGAAAGGAAGGAGAGGATCACAAATAATCCTCCATTGTTGTTCACCTTTTCTGAGACTTTTATGTCTGTGCCACGCCCAGCAAGGTTTGTGGCAACAATGACATCACCAGGATCCAGTGTCTTATCTATTTTACTCAAGCTGTCTTTGTCACTGCGGTTGTAGAGAATGATTTGACCTGGGATGATGCTTTTCAGCTCTTCATGGAGCTCTTTCGCTGCATTGATGGTTTCACAGATCACCAAGGCTGCTCTTCCCTCTCTGTATGAACTTGGGGAAATTTGAGCCATAACCACATCTTTTATTTCAGATTTCCACTCTTCAGTTGAAGTCTTCAAAATACCTTTGACCTCAAATAATTTCCTCTGGTTGAAAGTTGGTATTCTGCAGGCGGAGAGATTTGGATATAGGTCCTGCAAAAACAGCATGTCTGTGTCACTCC
>NW_019490485.1:0-447 GCF_002814215.2 Seriola lalandi dorsalis | reverse complement strand
GACCTTGAAACATCTTTCTCTTCAGCTAATTGGAGACTCATTTCCTTTTGGATCTCAGGGTGGGTGGGTGCCTCGCTGATGCGGTTACATGGAAACTGAGAACCGAGAACGTCTACTCTCTCTCTCTCTCTCTCTCTCTCTCTCTCTCTCTCTCTCTGTCTCTCTCTCTCTGGAGAGTGGAAAAACAGGGAGCAAGATGATGTGAGTGGCTGCCAATGAATGTACAGAAGCAAAGCCCTTGTATTGTTATTGTGTCCAGCCTGGTTGAATTTGCTGAAACACACGGTCTGGTACACACAATAGGTGGGGCCGAGGCAAACAATACAGGCTTTTCCTCAGAGAACAAATCAAAATGTCAAACGGACATTTCTCGGAAACTCTAGTACCACTTAACCACGTACAGTAATCACTTTCTCCTTAATGAAACATCTTTCTTTGCAATGTTGT
>NW_019490484.1:0-447 GCF_002814215.2 Seriola lalandi dorsalis | reverse complement strand
AAGTATTGTACATGTGCATATTAACTTAATGAGACCCGATGATGGCGCTAGATAAAGTCAGGTTGTGATTACAATTCATCCTGAGGTGGACACAAATGTCTGGACCACATTTAATGGTGATCCATCCAATAGATGCTGAGATATTTCACTTGTGGAGTCACTAAAAAGGAAAGAACAGGAGATAATCAAAGTTATTAGGATTCATCCTCTGACGCATCATGAATATCTGTACATTTCATGTTTATGCATCCAATAGCTGTTGAGATATTTCAGTGGACAGACCTAGAAAATGACCTCCAGTAACTACCGTGTGAAGTAATCATCACTTTAAGGCCTGAACTACTGTAAAATCAACAAAATGAGGCAAATATAGTGTGTGTGTGTGTGTGTGTGTGTGCATTGGCTTTCTATATTCAAAGTCTAAGATTAGAGACTGCATAGAAAGGC
>NW_019490482.1:0-527 GCF_002814215.2 Seriola lalandi dorsalis | reverse complement strand
GAATTCTTGAGTCATAGCCAAAACCTGTTTTGTGAGGTCATAGTGACCTTTGACCTTTGACCACCAGTCAGTTCATCCTTGAGTCCGGGTGAATGTTTGTGCCAGATGTGAAGAAGTTCAATCAAGGTGTTACTAAGATGTCACGTCCATGAGAATGAGACGGACAACCTGTCGTGATGTCATGTGATGTCATGTCTGTGCTGATGATGTAACATGATGAATGTCCTCCTCTTCCTCAGGATGAAGAACACAGCTCTGCATGAAGCTGCAGCTCTGGGCTCTGAAGGTCTGCAGTGTGCAGAGGTTCTGCTTAGGTACGACTCACCTGTGTACACACACACACACACACACACACACACACACCTGTACACAATGCTGTCATGTCAAAACCTTGTATCTCCAGTGAGAATGTAACTCAAACTGTTGAAACCTTTAGTTGAGAAAAAAACTTTAAACTTCTCTGTGTGTGTGTGTGTGTGTGTGTGTGTGTGTGTGTGTGTGTGTGTGTGTGTGTGTGTGTGTGTGTG
>NW_019490481.1:0-516 GCF_002814215.2 Seriola lalandi dorsalis | reverse complement strand
AACCCGCTCTGCTGCCCTCCATCCTTTTACACTGGCTTCCATGAGTCTGCCCCGCATCATTTAGCCAGACACACACACACACACACACACACACACACACACACACACACACACACACACACACACACACACACACTGACTCAAACACAAATCCACTTCTCCATCGTTCTGTTACTTTGTATTGCTTTGTAAATAATAATGACCACATCAAGCACTTAGATACTAGATTATCATTGTAATCTATTGTTGTAATAGTGTGTGTGTGTACACACATGTGTTTTCTCTCCAGGTGAGGACTTTGCTGTCGTCCAGCAGGAGATTATAATGATGAAGGACTGTAAACACTCCAACATTGTTGCCTATTTTGGCAGTTATCTCCGGTAAGTGTGTGTGTGTGTGTGTGTGAGTGTTAGATGTAACAATATTTAGTTATGGTTGTCATCAATGGGCATGTTGTTGATATTAAAGAACATTGCATTACTCTGGTTTTTGTGTGTGTGTGTGTGTGTGTGTGTG
>NW_019490480.1:0-447 GCF_002814215.2 Seriola lalandi dorsalis | reverse complement strand
TATATATAATGTGTGTGTACACCCAACTTGTCCTAATGTACAGTGTCTGTTTAGCACACAGCATAGTTATGGGTCTGTCTTTAGTGTTAATTTTTCCCCCTATTTGTTTTTTTATTTTCATACTCTTAGTCTGTTGTATAGGATTTAGCCTTGAATTGAATTGTAGGTTATTTGCCAACCTCATTGCTCTTATGATTTATGTGAAATAGCTGCTGCAACACTGACATTTCCCTTTGGGATGATTAAAGTACTCGATTTATCAATCCGTCTGTCAGGTTCAGGTGTAGTTAATACTAAGTGCAGTTTGTTGGTGAACATTACGAACAAGGTTCAGATATCTGTGCTACGCTGTCGTGTCCAGCTGCAAAAGCTCTACAACAACATATATTTAGTCATTTTCACTTATTTTTGTCATGCAATTTTATTTTTTATGTCTAAACATTTTGC
>NW_019490479.1:0-447 GCF_002814215.2 Seriola lalandi dorsalis | reverse complement strand
AAAGCGCATTCAAATTTTAGGCTAAATGTTATTGAGAATATAATGTGGTTATACTGTACAGACCAGGTTAACACTGAAAGTTAAATATCCCCTTAAGTCCAATAAAGTACAGGCGAGCCAATTTCCCAGTATTCCCAGAAACTTTAAGCATCCATGGCTCGGACAAAGAGTTTGATCCATGACAACTTGCTAATTCAAAATATAAGACATCGGAGCAGAGATTCACCATGTTTGAGCTTGGACAGCATGGATTTTTCCGCATCAACAGAAGCACTCTTGCCGACCAGCAGACGCTTGGCCAAGTCCTTCTTATAAAATGCTTCAAATACATCTTTTCCTGGAGTGAGAAAACAGAGATGAGGAGGTCTCATTAGAGTGTAACAAGCTTCACAGTGGTTAGTAACAGTAATTGACTGTGAAAGCAAACACCCCAACTTATGCACCAGA
>NW_019490478.1:0-695 GCF_002814215.2 Seriola lalandi dorsalis | reverse complement strand
CCCCCCCAAAAAAACAAAACACATCTAACATGCAGTTAAATGTGATCAGGGCAGGCAGACACACAAACGCACGTAGACTATGGGCAACAGTATTTTAATAAACTCAGGTAAAACTCTGTAGGTCAATTTTGACAAAACTGAAATCATTTCAAACTTGGAAGGCACCAATATCATCTGCTCTTGGTTTCCTGTTTCCTTTGTATATACATATATCATGTTGTTGTTGTTGTTTTTAACTTAACAGGCGCTCCAGGCACTGAACCAGATCAAAGTTTTATGGATAAATGCAGCATCCACTTAGTGAGTAGTAGAGGTTCCAACTATCAATCACTTGAGACACAGTAGAAACACACGCACACACGCACACACGGACACACGCACACACGCACACACACGCACACACACACACACACGCACACACACACACACACACACACACACACACACAGGTGAGACTGATGCCCATTGATCTGTTCATTCAGAACTATAATACCACAGCTGCTCTGTGTCAGCGCCTCCAAGCAGCTAGAAAAGAACCTCTGTCACCACCCGCATGCCTCTTAGTCTGGCTTTATGTCAGCGTAATGCTTATGGGAAATATTTTTAGCACCTGTCTCAGTTTGTATTTGGATGAAGTGCTGTATTACCAAGGCTGGAGAGATGGGATGGGGTTGATTCATGCATGAAATTATACA
>NW_019490476.1:0-447 GCF_002814215.2 Seriola lalandi dorsalis | reverse complement strand
ACTTTATTTTATCATGCATCTCCCCCTACACCCTCTCACCTGTGTAGGTGATGTTTCAGACCTTTACACAGCCAGTTAGCTTATTGTATGGAGGTTGTGGGTTGGTTCCCAACCCTGCCCGTCCTGTTGCCACTGTGCCCACCTAAGCCCTGTGTCTCAGCCGAGAGTCTGTTATTTCCAGGCCTTCTTGGGCCCTCCACTTTCTGCCTGTCCGCACAATTCAACCTGCTGAGGCCACTCTAGAGTCCTTGGAGTTCCGGTAGAGTAGTACCTCGCTTGTGCAAGAGACCCTGAACTCCTCATCGAGGCTACTGAAAGGGAGCTGGAGTTTTGTTGCTCCTGCATTGCTTAGTCTGTGCGTCAAACACAACCATCTGGGGCATCGTGTAGCGCAGTGGGTTACACAGGTGCCCCATATATAGAGGCTACAGTCCTCGCTGCAGCTGG
>NW_019490475.1:0-447 GCF_002814215.2 Seriola lalandi dorsalis | reverse complement strand
TCTGTTTCGATCAGGAAATTGGCAGTGACAGCAGTGAGTGAGAGACTAAACTCAGTGAGTAGGAGGCAGAGGCTTAATTCTTGATAAGATCTTAATGACAATGTACTGCAGAGATACTTTGTCTCCCATGACCCCAGTATACACAAGTGCTAATCACGCAACTAATGATCTTTGTTCTGTAGAAATAACTCTCTGCTTTCGTTGTGTCATACACAAACAAAAAATTATGCATAATGATTAAATCCAGTGCCACACGTGCTGTTATGTTCTTTCTGGGGTATGGTTGAATTTTATTAGCAGTTTGAATTCCTGGGAGTGCCTATTACCTAAACTCACATACAGAGAATATTCATGGTCTTCCACTGGCACACATCCACCCGACATGTAATAACTTGCCCCACTGTGTCTATGCCCTGAATCAACGGACGGATGGCATGCCATGCTGGA
>NW_019490474.1:0-553 GCF_002814215.2 Seriola lalandi dorsalis | reverse complement strand
CATAAAAAGTCATAAAAAAGTCATATTATAGTAAGGCATAAAAAGTCATAAAAACGTCATAGTATAGTAAGGCATAAAAAGTCATAAAAAAGTCATAGTATAGTAGGGCATAAAAAATCATAAAAACGTCATAGTATAGTAAGGCATAAAAAGTCATAAAAAAGTCATAGTATAGTAGGGCATAAAAACGCCAAAGTATGTTAAGGCATAAAAAGTCAAAAAAAGTCACAGTATAGTAAGGCATAAAACGTAATACAAATGTTTTAGTATTGTAAGGCATAAAAAGTCACGAAAACGACATAGTATAGTAAGGCATAAAAAGTCACGAAAACGACATAGTATAGTAAGGCATAAAAAGTCACAAAAACAACATAGTATAGTAAGGCATAAAAAGTCATAAAACCGTGATAGTATAGTAAGTCATAAAAACGTCATAGTATAGTAAGGCATAAAAAGTCACAAAAACGACATAGTATAGTGAGGCATAAAAAATCATAAAAACGTCATAGTATAGTAAGGCATAAAAAGTCATAAAAAAGTCATAGTATAGTAG
>NW_019490473.1:0-447 GCF_002814215.2 Seriola lalandi dorsalis | reverse complement strand
GACTCGAACCTCTAACCCCGGCGGTGTTAGTGCTTTGCTCCAGGAAAACTTTGAATTGTCTGTGGACAGAGCTGTAGAGCTGAAGGATAAACTGACACTCCTTCTTATCGTGAAGCAGTCAACCACTGACATGAAGAAGAAATAAAAAACATTTACCGTGCTGCTTTTGTCCCTTTTAAAAGGCACCTTCATCCTATCATATCCAGCAGATGGCATGAAAAATGCAACACATAATTAAAATTATCACTGTCTTGTGTTTCATTTGCCGTTATGTTCAAGTTTAGTTTCAAAAAGAAGAAACAACTCTGCAGGAAATCTCTGCTGGAGTAGACGACATGCGTGGTCCTGCTTGTATTTTATTTAAAAATGTTTTATTTTTTTTGCTTTTCTCATATTTTTGCTGCTTTCTGCCAGTCAAATGTGCATTTATTTAATTAAACAGTGTTT
>NW_019490472.1:0-447 GCF_002814215.2 Seriola lalandi dorsalis | reverse complement strand
TGTGTGTGTGTGTGTGTGTGCTGTGTGTGTGTGTGACAGACAGTGCTGATGCAACATTGTGACAAAACTAAGAAACGATGCGTCTCATATTTCACTCATATGATCCAGATCTGATATTTTCACTCCTAATTTAGGTCACGTGTCACATCCGATCCTCTCCGCCTGAACTGTCACGTCTGACGCTCCTGCCACTGACGGAGGAGGTGAACAGCCCCAAACATCTGGACAGATGTTTGTTTGACCCAACAACAACAGGTCCAAGATGGCGGTGACATTGATGTGTGTTTCTCTGCTTCATAATAATGTCATTGTTATTATTACTGAACTGTTTTTGGAGGGAAAACAGAGAGTATTACATCACACTGATACGATCTTGTTCTGGGTTGATCAGATATTAAACCAGCAGATAAAAACATGCGGCAAAATCAGGTGTAAATTCATTCTGTA
>NW_019490471.1:0-592 GCF_002814215.2 Seriola lalandi dorsalis | reverse complement strand
GACAAAAATGTTTTTTTTGCCTAAATCACCCCCTCATGATGCTGGCCACCTCTGGTAAAATCGCCTGAATCCTCAGTTGAGGGGAACATGCAATTCTACCCCCGGTTGTATAATGGCCTATGTCAAAAGTGTGACTCTTTTGTTGAGTTTTTTGTGTTTCCTGAAAAACCTGAAAAAATGACTTAGGCCATTATTTTAAGAGGGTGTCGATATTTAAAACAGATCTGTCTTTGAGCAGTTTTACGGTACAGCAAGCAGGGGGTCAGTCATCATAAAAACATAACATTTTTTATTTCTAATTCTAGTGCAGCTGAGGGTTGCAAATAAACTGATAAAGTCTATGAGGTTGAATTCTGGGGAAATATATAATGATACATAAGCTACATCTACAGTATTTGTATGTGTAGGCGCGGATATGAAATGAAGAGATGGAACGAGACTATTTATGAATCAGTGTTAGAAAAGAGAAAATGCAGGGGGGAGAAATGTAGTCCAGTTTTAACAGAAGGCTGAACTTCTTTTCTGGGCTGTGTCGTTATGAACTGCACCGGCAACAAAGTGAGACTTTACAACAGCAAAAAAAAAAAAAAAA
>NW_019490470.1:0-447 GCF_002814215.2 Seriola lalandi dorsalis | reverse complement strand
TAGAAAGATGAGTATAACACTGGAAATATCCAAGAGTGGCGTAGGAAAAGGTTAGGGTAAAGGAGCAGTGTGTTAGTCACCTGAGCAGTGTCTTTAGTTTTAGTATCAGTAGAGAGGAACTTAGAGGAGATTTTTTTTGAAACAGGGGTTTTGTAGTGGCTGGGAGAGGGGGAGGAAGAGGAAGTAGAAGAAGACTTAGGAGGATAGCGAGTGGCCAGCTTGGGTGAGGGCATGTTCTCATAGAGTTCAGTGTTCTCATAGTGCCCCTCCTCTTTCTTTTTGCAGCCTGCTGGGCTGGGACTGGAGTACAGCACCAGCAGTTCCTTGGGTTAGACCATGCAAGTGAGAAGAGAAGAAAAGAGAGGGAAAGAGAAGAAAAGAGACGAGGTGAGAAGAGAAGAGAAGAAAAGAGAAGAGGTGAGAAGAGAAGAGAAGAAAAGAGAAGAG
>NW_019490467.1:0-447 GCF_002814215.2 Seriola lalandi dorsalis | reverse complement strand
AGGTACAGAGGATTTGAGTGAATTGTTGCTCTGCTCACAGCTCTACAGTGAAATAAAGTTTTATCCATTTGAAATAGTAAAATATTCTCAGTTCATTATAAACTGTGTTGGGACTAATCAGACTGTGTCAGAGGGTGTCAGTAGAGTAGGCGGTCCTTCACTGTGGCCCAGGACACATCCACATTCAATAGTAATAACTTTTCATTAAGTGTCATAATCACATCAAACTTTGGTTTGTGACTAATTACCTGCAAAACTAATGACATTTCCATCATCCTCAGCTATACTTTGTCTTTATTGCTTATTAGTAAACACACCTGCTAAACATCAGTATGTTAGCATTGTCATCATGTGCATGTTAGCATGCTGGAATTAGCATTTAGCTCAAGCACAGCTGTAAAGTTAGCCAAATCATTTCCCAGCAAATAAACTCTATCATGATATACT
>NW_019490466.1:0-551 GCF_002814215.2 Seriola lalandi dorsalis | reverse complement strand
GTGCCTCAGAACGACCTACTAGGTCTGTGTGTCTATCTCACATATATAACAGCTGACATCTTGCAGTAATTGCCCGTTCAACTAACTTTGTGTGTTTGTATGTTAGCACATCCTGGAGCTCGGGCTTTCATCACTCACGCTGGCTCACACGGTATCTTTGAGGGACTGTGTCATGCTGTTCCCATGGTGATGTTACCAATGAGGGCGGACCAGCATGACAATGCAGAGAGGCTGGCGAATAAGGGAGCAGGAGTCGTGGTGGATATTTTTTCCATCACAACTGAAAGCCTCCTTCAGGGACTGAATGAGGTCCTACATGACATCAGGTGAGGGGTCTGAGCGTCACTTGCATCAGTTTTGGGATCTGCTTTTGATACTATCATATCGACACCCTCTTAAAATAATGGCCTAAGTCATTTTTTCAGGTTTTTCAGGAAACACAAAAAACTCAACAAAAGAGTCACACTTTTGACATAGGCCATTATACAACCGGGGGTAGAATTGCATGTTCCCCTCAACTGAGGATTCAGGCGATTTTACCAGAGGTGGCC
>NW_019490465.1:0-447 GCF_002814215.2 Seriola lalandi dorsalis | reverse complement strand
TCAACTACTCTTGTTGCACTTACTTGAATATTTCCATTTTCTGCCACTTTTTACTGCTCTACATTTATTACATGACTAAATAAATAAATGATGATGTGTTTCTACAGATTAAGATGAATTAAGATTTAACTGATCATTGAGGGAGCTCCCAACAGTAAATAAGGTCATTACAATCGGCCCCATCTTTATATTAATGCATTAATAATTATAATCCAATGATATTATCTACATTATGCTGAAATGAGCTTTTCTGTGCTTTTACTTTTGGTCCATTTTGATGCTGAAACTTGTGTATTTTGAATGCAGGATTTTTACTTTTTCTACACTGCGGTGTTGCTGGTTTTAAATGTACATTTCCTGTCCCATCAAAGCAGTGTGATGTTACCATGTCGGTGAAGAGATATCCCACCACCCCAGCAGCGATCTGCAGCAGCAGCACGACCACCA
>NW_019490464.1:0-447 GCF_002814215.2 Seriola lalandi dorsalis | reverse complement strand
ATCAAGGTCTGTGTGCCTTTAATGAGTTCACAAATTCACAGTTAAACTGACAACACAGTGGTATAAGTGTGTGCGTGTGTGTATGTGTGCGTGTGCGTGTGTGTATGTGTGTTTTTCCTCCTGTCTCTTTAATTAGTACCATGGTCAGGAGCCTGCTGTTAATTTGGCTCATGTTCCAGCATCGGACCGAACAAACCCAACAAGCGAGTGGAGGAACTGACGATGCAAGTACATTGATCCTTGTGTTAAGTGGAAGTGTATGTTTTACTAATTAGAGTGGCAGCTTGTGTTTGAATATATTTATGTCTGTGTCTGTGTGTGTTTGTGTGTGAGAGAGGGCTTTATCGTTATCTTATTGTATATAATATAGTAAATACTTTTTCATATCTCTTTGTAGGTATGTGTGTGATGGTGTAGAGCAGATTTTTGGAGTTTTTTTTTTTTTTT
>NW_019490463.1:0-447 GCF_002814215.2 Seriola lalandi dorsalis | reverse complement strand
TCAGACAGGTGAACAACATTGAGGCTAATTCAAGCCTTGAATAAATTCATTTTAAGCCTGAATATTTTTCACGGAGGACATGATCACATGTCGAAGTAAAAAGCATGGGTGTAAATAACAGTGTTAATGATGGCTGAGAATATTTACCTGCTTCAGTTCCATAGTCCTGGTGTTGTTGTTGTTGCTGGCTTAGTGTTACACTGCCATGGTTTACTACATGAATAGAACAGAACAGAACAGATCCACTGAACAGCTGTTCAAAACATCTGCTGGCAAGAAGTTAAATTTGTGTTTTTTTTAATAATGTTTGATGAGAAGGTGAAAGAGCTTGAAGAGAAAAAGAGTCAGCAGAAACCCAAGGAAAAATAAATTGTTTTGTCACACAAATTTTCCCAGTAAATATTACATTAACTGTTAAATATAACAATATACAGGTTTTCTGCATCA
>NW_019490462.1:0-447 GCF_002814215.2 Seriola lalandi dorsalis | reverse complement strand
TATTTCTCATATCTTCTGTATATATATAATAATATATATATATATATGTCAGATATTATTGGTGATTTTTCCATAAAAATGTATTTCCTTAAGTCAAGTAAAGATTATATCTTGAAAAAAGATGATTGATCTTTTACAAATAACACAGCAGCTTAAAAACCTTGACATGTCAAAAAAACCTTGTTTCATCTGAGGTACAAGTCAAAACAAGATGCTTGACTAAACAAGATATTTAAGATGCATTTTCTAAAAATAAAACCCTATATCTCACTGAAATGTTAAGTGATTGTATTTTATATATAAGTGTAATCAGATATTTTAACTAGAAATTAGACAAATATACTTGGCAAGATTTTGCAGTGTAAGAACATATTTTTACATTTTATGTTTATGTTTCATCTTTATCTCTATAATCTTATTTCTTATTTTCTATTCTTTGCTGTTACA
>NW_019490461.1:0-553 GCF_002814215.2 Seriola lalandi dorsalis | reverse complement strand
GAGTTTGTTGAGGAGCTTTAGAGAGAGGGAGGCTCTTACAATCGTGATGGAGGTTCTTTGGCAGGTTCTACAGGAGGTTTTCAGAAGAACTGCTGAGACTCCAGGGCTCAGTGACGTTCTCCGTCAGCTCCGGTCCTCGGTCAGAGTCCAGGAGTGTCAGAGGTCGTTAAGGAGGAACCAGGCGTCGGGGAGGAGCTGCCAGATGTCTATAACGGGGTTCCCTGAGACTCCAGGAGGTTTCAAGGTTCCTGACTGGAGTCCCAGAGGTTCTACAGCCGGTTCCACAAGCTCTGGAATAGTTTCCAGGGTGCTGTGGTATGATGGAGGTCAGGAACTGGAAAATCTTCAACTGGAAAAATCACATGCATGACTGTTCAACATATACACACACACACACACACACACACACACACACACACACACACACACACACACACACACACACACTTAACACACATGTATTCAGGCACTTCAGAGCTGTCAGTATTGATCGTTTTGGAGAGAGAGACACAGAGCAGGAGGGCGGCCAAAATCTCTCAGGATCACACACACA
>NW_019490460.1:0-447 GCF_002814215.2 Seriola lalandi dorsalis | reverse complement strand
TTAAAATAATATTTTGGCTTTTTAAAAACAGTCGGATAGAAAAAGACTTTATTTCTCAATTGGCCTCCCTCTCCCTATCTTTGTTTTCTTCTCCCTCCTCTGTCTCTCTCCCTCTTTTTCTCCATGCGATTAGTTCTGAATCACGTAAAAGCAGATTTACTTCTCGGCCAACTAAGCCAATAAATACGCTCTATGTGATTGATCCTCCTGCCTGTCTTGTTTACACTGTGTATGCTCGCCTGAGCCCAAAAAGGCCGCTGACCTTTCACACACGGGGCAGCTCACCCTCTTTATCTCACATCATTGTGCAGCTGACGAGTCAATCGCAGCCGATCATGAGGGAAGGTTTCACTGTCGCTAGCAGAGAAAAACACTCAGGCCTGTGTGTGTGTGTGTGTGTGTGTGTGTGTGTGTGTGTGTGTGTGTGTGTGTGTGTGTGTGTGTGTG
>NW_019490459.1:0-496 GCF_002814215.2 Seriola lalandi dorsalis | reverse complement strand
ACAGAACTCAGTGAGAACAGAACTCAGTGGAACAGAACTCAGTGAGAACAGAACTCAGTGAGAACAGAACTCAGTGAGAACAGAACTCAGTGGAACAGAACTCAGTGGAACAGAACTCAGTGGAACAGAACTCAGTGAGAACAGAACTCGGGACGTATTTCAACAGAACGAGGGAATCCCTGAGTGTGATAATCAGATCAAGTCATTGATGCATCAGACTCGTGGAGAACTGTGGAAACAACTGTCCCTAAAACATGTGGAAAAGGATTAAATCCATCAGAGGAAAAAACTTCCCTGTTGCCTTTAGCCGCCGTTAATTGATTTTCCCGGGTAGATAAAAAAAAAAGTTCCTGCCTGGGCGCCATTACAGGCGGATAGTTTGACTCCCGGCGGGAACCTTTGTGACTCTGTGGCTTCGGTTTGAACGACTGGTGGACCAGAAACAGACGACCAATTATGAGCAGCAGCAGATCAGCATGTTCTGTCCTGGACCCCC
>NW_019490458.1:0-447 GCF_002814215.2 Seriola lalandi dorsalis | reverse complement strand
CTGCTGTTTTTAGGACTAAGCCTGTGTGGTTCACTCTCGACCAGGTGAGCCACATGGAAACACAATATTCGGTTATTGGGAATATTCAGTTTGGAGTAAGGTGTAATAGTAACCTCATTCACAGAGGCAATCGAAAGGTCGGTGGTTCGATTCCCGGCTCCAAACTCTGACACTGAACCCCACACTGCCGCTGATGTGCCGTCAGTGTGTGATGGAGAAGCCGTGCGTCAGGGAACTGTAACTCAAGCTCGGGTCCTTGTGACATGTAAGCTGTGTTGCTGTCGTCCCAAACGTTAACCACAGTTTGAGTCGTCGCTTCGACCGGGACTTTACTCCGACTCTCAAGTGGCGCCATCTGCAGGTCAATCGCTCCGGTCCCATCATTTGATTTATGACTCGATACCTGCAGAACTCCTGACGGTGTCGTCAGCCTCACCTGAACGCTGC
>NW_019490457.1:0-447 GCF_002814215.2 Seriola lalandi dorsalis | reverse complement strand
GTGTGTGTGTGTGTGTGTGTGTGTGTGTGTGTGTGTGTGTGTGTGTGTGTGTGTGTGTGTGTGTGTACAGCTTCCTTTTACTGTTGCATCCTGCACATTGGCACCTGCAGTAGCTCACCTGTTGTCCCAGATGTGTATATGTAGGCTGCCGGACTCTGCAAGGTTAAATGTGACCTTAAATCCCTGGATAGAGGCTCGGAGGACGCCTGGCTCATTTTCTCTCTGAAGCTCTCCACACCTGCAGCTTTGCATCCGTCAGCCAGGATGTAAACACTGACCTGCTGCTCCAACAGACTGGGCAGGACCTCCTCCACAGCATCCTGTAACTCTGCAAATAAAACCAAATGAACATGTTCACTGCGGCTGACAGACTTAAGAAGATTAAGAAATATCTAATAAAAAATGTCTTCATCGTTATCTTCAGCAGAAACGTATGATTTTGATACA
>NW_019490456.1:0-448 GCF_002814215.2 Seriola lalandi dorsalis | reverse complement strand
CTGAACATGTAGTGACTGATTATGCGACCCCGTGTAGCAGACTCAAATAATCCCACTAAAGTTAACATAGTGTACAATCACAGATGTTTCTGTTGTATATGACCGGAGCCAGACTCACTACAAGTTATTCCAGTGTCCATACTCTGGCTGCTGCAGTGTATCTCTGCACTTCATTCTAATAGAACTGCTCTGATCAGAGGATCAGAGGATTCATCTGTGCAAATGTTCTGCATACATTTCAACTTTGAACTTATCAATAGCAAACCGCCTTGACATGACCGTTGACCGTGCTGACAACAGAGAGTCCAAAATAGAGGAAGCTAGATCTGCTTGTGCATTGAGATAAATTCTGTTGTGATTTGGCGCTATAGGAATAAAAACTGACTTGACTATTCATAGAGGAAGTTATTGGTTGTGTTGTATCAGACACTTTTATTAACCTTCAATG
>NW_019490455.1:0-534 GCF_002814215.2 Seriola lalandi dorsalis | reverse complement strand
GTGGGGGTGGGGGGAAGGTAATGTCCTTATCAATTTAGGGGTGAAGTAAAAAGCTATTATTATTAGTAATATCTAATATTGTGTGCATATATATATATATATATATATATATATATATATATATATATATATATAGTAAATGTAAACATATTGTAAATGGTGAAACCTATGGTTAACAAATCATTGTTAACCATAAATTTCACCATTTACAAGACTAACAATACATGGTGGAATAACTTGCCCCAGTCAGGTGTATTTACTATGTCTATGTGTAATGGTAGGTAATATTAAGGCATATTTAACCAGAGACAAGATCATCCAGTGTGTGTAAACACACAGGGAAATAAAACTGTCTGCTAAGGGTGTGGGGTGTTAGCTGAGCTAGTTAGACCGGGTTCCTGAAGGATGTGTTGTGCTTCTCAGCACTGACAGAGGGGATTCGGGTGACGGTGTCCTCTCATTTCAGGGCTGCTGGTCGGCCGTCACACACCTGCTACCTGTCGTATCACTTGTCTTTAGCCCCGACACGCTCCG
>NW_019490454.1:0-448 GCF_002814215.2 Seriola lalandi dorsalis | reverse complement strand
GCATGCATGCTTGCATGATTTTATATGTACATACATGCACAAGAGTGTGCACAACTGTTAATACAACATTAATGCTTGAATCTGACTGAAAGTCCAGAAGGAGCCCATTTAATAATAAAATATAATTTATAAAAAGAAATCTCCATCAAGATATTTATCACAAAACATTGTTTCCATATAAGTTTTGTGCTGTTTGTTTATGTGGTGTATCAAACATTAATATTGAAAATTACACCCAGGCATGTCAGGACACTCATTATAATTTTATTGTCCACTCCAGCACCTCCTGACCAGTCGCGGTTAGGTTACCAACTTAAATCATGGCATTAGGCTAAAATGTCACAAAGTTAATTTTTCAAGTTTTTTTCTTTTTTTTTATGAATTTTACCTGAATGTAAATCAAACAGAGGAAGACCTAAACTAAAATGCTTAATCCTTTAACACAGGG
>NW_019490453.1:0-448 GCF_002814215.2 Seriola lalandi dorsalis | reverse complement strand
GGACCGATCGTAAAAACACGATGCCGCTGACGGACATGGGAATGAGGCAGAGCTGTGACCTCTGACCTCTGTGAGACTGACTCTGAATCTGTAACGACTTCTTCTTCAGCTCAGGGTCAAAGGTCACGCCGACTGTTTGTCTTTCTCGTTAACTGCAGCGAAGGTTCCCACACTGAGGTCTGAGGACCCTCCAAGGGACCTCAAAGACCTTCCACAGGTCCTTGAGGGGATTCAAGGAAAACAAGGACGATGGAAAAATTCTTTCTCCATATTTTCTTTGAAGCAGAAGCGACGTGACGCGTCGTGTTTGTCGTCACATCTGTTGAAGCCTCGAGTTTCACATCAAGAACAAATAATAATCAACATTTTCCCCAAAAGCCATAAAAACATAGGAACACAAACAAAAACCGGCTGGTCCTGGATCTGAGTGTGTGTGTGTGTATGTGTG
>NW_019490452.1:0-448 GCF_002814215.2 Seriola lalandi dorsalis | reverse complement strand
AAACCCAATACTAGCCTATAATACAGTAGCATCTTTGTGTAGAGCCCCAGAGCTGTTGGACCCTGGTCCTGGTTGGTCTGTTCAGTAATCCATCCCTGCTCTTAACTAGTCACTTATCTGTGTATTTATTGCTTGTATAGCAGACTACGGATACTACAGCCATACCAAGAAAGGTCAGTGGGTGACAATTATAATACTCAAAAGCAAACTAGGAATTGAATGAATGAATGAATGAATGAATGAATGAACATTGGATTTATATAGCACTTTTCAAGACACCCAAAGCGCTTTTACAATGGAGGGGGGACCTCACTAACCACCACCAGTGTGTAGCCCCCACCTGGGTGATGCACGGCAGCCAATGTGCGCCAGAACGCTCACCACACACCAGCTTGAGGTGGAGAGTGAGGGTGTTAATGTATCAGCCACTTTCACAGGGGGATGATTA
>NW_019490451.1:0-448 GCF_002814215.2 Seriola lalandi dorsalis | reverse complement strand
CACACACACACACACACACACACACACACACACACACACACACACACACACACACACACACACAAACAGAGAGTGATGTTATGTAATTGTTCCCACACTTTTTCCAACGCTGAAGGGGAGAAGACAAGAGACTGGGCAGAATAAAAAAAAAGGAAAAGAGGAGGTGGAAAAGGTTTCATATGTGCAACCGGGTATGATGAGAGAAGGAGTGGGTACCAGCATATCTTTAGTGGAAATGTGTGTGTGTGTGTGTGTGTGTGTGTGTATGTGTGTTCGTATCTACAAAAGCTGCACAGAAATAAAAGATAAGAAATCCAATTCTCTCCTTGTCCGTGTGGGTGTGCGAGCAAATGTACATGACATCATATGTGTGTATCGCATGGCAGGCGTTACATGAGTGTTCCTGTGATTATGTGTGTGTGTGTGTGTGTGTGTGTGTGTGTGTGTG
>NW_019490450.1:0-448 GCF_002814215.2 Seriola lalandi dorsalis | reverse complement strand
GAGATTGAAATTGTTGTTGAAAACCATGAGTTCAAATTCAATTTTCGTACATTCTAGTCTATTTCGACTTAGACGTGTAATTCTAATTGCCAATAAAGCAATTTGTTAGTTTTGTTTCAGTGTAGGATCCTAGACATGATGGTTTATACCCTCACAATAAACATACACTGTGTAGGATTGTCATAACAAGACTTTGAACACTTATAGAGAATGAAACTGTCAATAAAGCCTAAAGGTTTAATATGCTTCAATCAACTGGTTCATAGGAAAAAGTATATATATAGCTGTTCTGATTGGCCGAATATCTGAAGCCTGCCACCATAAAAAGGGGTGAGACACATTTAATTGTGCAAAGGAGCTGAGCTGGAGAGAGATGTTCAAACCCCGCCTACTTCACCTCAGCACACATGGCTGTAGTCCCAGGGTGGACATGGCTGTTGGACTGTTG
>NW_019490449.1:0-448 GCF_002814215.2 Seriola lalandi dorsalis | reverse complement strand
GTTTTGCAGGGATTTCGTCATAAATCAGTGTACTAGAAACATTTTAGTTTTACCTCATGACGGTGTGAGATGAAAAGCCTGAGGATCACCAGGTTTCATTGGAATCCATCCACTAGTTGTTGAGTCTTTCCACTCAAAACCTCAGGCGTCAACCTCATTGTGGTCATTATGATTCATCCTCCGGGGACCATGAATGTCTGCATAAAAAATGTGTTGAACGACAGTACATCATCATCGACCACGAAGGCCCAACCGAAATCTGGCCTACAAATGATTTTGGCTTTGTGTCCTCACCTGTTCCTGATCTTACTGTGCATCGCAAAGTGCTGCTCCTGTTGCCTAGCAACACGTAACTTTTTTTATAAGAAAAGTTTGAGGTTAACCTATCACGGAGCAGGTTAGCCGTGAAGCAAAGGTTACCATGGTGATCTATCCTAGTTGAAAGTGA
>NW_019490448.1:0-448 GCF_002814215.2 Seriola lalandi dorsalis | reverse complement strand
GAGAGAGAGAGAGAGAGAGAGACTCCAGTGACCTAGCAGCAGCTGCTCCAGTGCAGAGATGATGAACTTCCTCCCAGGAGTTAAAGATGGGGTTTGCCAGGTGGGGGAACCCTGAGATGGAGGGAGGGTTGGTTGTGATTATCCAGGGAGCCCAGTCCTGGAACCTGCACGCTCTCAGCAGCACCCTGAATGACAGGCACACAGAGGCTACTCCCTCACTACTACGTTTTCATTTTAAAACGCTCTTTTGCTACGTTTTCACCTGCCGTCCAGGTTTTCAAACATGGCAAATTTAATTTGGCCCCGCCTCCAAAGTCTCAAAATTCGACTTGAAATTCTCTGTCACAAAGATAGTTTTCTGCTCATGGATTTGCTTTGTCTTGCTTTGCCAGAACGCCATTCTGTATCGTGCTAACCACAGACAGACTTGTGTGCAAAGATGTTGGAC
>NW_019490447.1:0-448 GCF_002814215.2 Seriola lalandi dorsalis | reverse complement strand
GTGAAAACATTTGCACAACTGATCTGTGTGCAGCAGATGGTAACAAAACACCACCGTTTTACTTTACAACATGATCTATCTGATATATGCAGCCACACAGGTTATCAACAAGCTTTCACCTATACACCCACAAAAAAGGAAAAGAAACTGACATGCAAAGTAGCTGTGAAAACTACGCTGAACTGAAGTGTGTTGGTGCAATGACAGAAAGGCATCTACTTTATGTAAGAATGCATTTTCATAAGAATAAACAGTGGCCCGGAGGTTAGGACATCTTTATGAGATCTTTCCTGGATACATATCAAAACTTTAAGTGGGTCTGCTTAAGATCTTCCTCGCTATAGTTTGTCTCTGCATATTTGGTTTCTCCTTCTTATTGTCAACTTGGTGCCACCTTTTTTTTTTCTTTCTTTTTTTTTTTTTTTTTTACAACTTATCTGTTTTTGAC
>NW_019490446.1:0-448 GCF_002814215.2 Seriola lalandi dorsalis | reverse complement strand
CACACACACACACACACACACACTTACACTGTAATGTACATATTTGGACGTGTGATGTCACCAAACGTTCAATGTCACCCCCCTCAAACACAACAAGACAATTCAGTTTTTGCATCAGTGCAAGAAAATGGAAAAACAGTGTGTGTGTGTGTGTGTGTGTGTGTGGTTTGGAGAGTGAAGGGGGTCAATTTCAGAAGTATGAGGTAACAACTGTATATTAGAGACAGTCCCATGATGTCTCGCCATATGTCTTTATGTTATGCATATGTGTGTGTGTGTGTGTGTGTGTGTGTGTGTGACGGAGCAAAGAGAGAGAGCGAGAAAGAGGCTCTGACTTCTTAACCGTTTTATAAAATCAGTGTTTTTGATTTAATTCATTAATGCACGCCATTGACGTGTGTGTATGTGTGTGTGTGTGTATGTGTGTGTGTGTGTGTGTGTGTGTGTG
>NW_019490445.1:0-448 GCF_002814215.2 Seriola lalandi dorsalis | reverse complement strand
GGTATCTCTGGTTTGGAGCAGAAGAGAACTGTCCCTCTGCTTGGACTCTGCCCACTATTTACATCAGACAGACCAAGAATAGATTTTCTTTTAAGAGGTTAATAAAACAAAATTTGATAAATCTCATCTAGATGTTACTGTGGTTTTCTGCACCTTTGTCTTCATTTTCTTCCTGATAATGTGCATTTGTGACATTTTAATTTAGTTTTCATTGTAAGTTATTATTGTTTATTGTTTTACATGTAGAGTTATTTTAATTATTTTCTGTGTTTGGCTTGTTTTGTTTTTTTTCATTGATATAGTGTGATTTTTTATAATTATTTTTTTAATTTGTTGTTATTGTGTGTGGAAGACTAGCGACCACTGTGTGGAAGCTGATGGGGATCCAAATAAAGAAATACATCAACAGTATATGCAGCTGTTCATGGTCTCTCTCTCTCTCTCTCTC
>NW_019490444.1:0-448 GCF_002814215.2 Seriola lalandi dorsalis | reverse complement strand
ATCCTGGCAATAACCCTGATTCTTCCACATGTTGCTTCAGGACCCAATCTATGTGCTGGAAAACACCATTCCCATCGACACCCAATACTACCTGGAACAGCAGCTGTCCAAGCCCCTGCTGAGAATATTTGAGCCCATCCTGGGAGAGAGCAAGGCAGAAAGCGTCCTGCTCAGTGAGTCCAAACACACGCACATCATGGTCATTAGCTTTTGAGCATTTGACATTAGTCTTGACATTTTAAAGCATAAATTACTGATTGTGAAATCTATAGACTATTCATCAAAATCAGCATCTGTAGGGATCCCAGGACTCAAATGTAACATTTTTAACATTATAACAACTAAAATGTTAAAGCTGCACAGTTTATCCAATCAATGCAGAAAACACCGTCTTACTAGAGGTACTCTTACTCAAGTTTTTTGGATGTTAATTTTTTTGATTTTTGTG
>NW_019490443.1:0-448 GCF_002814215.2 Seriola lalandi dorsalis | reverse complement strand
TGTTTTGGGTGTGGCCTGAATTTAAATGCTTCGACACACAGAGGGCAACACAACAGTAGAGTCTTCCTTATGTGAATCAAGATGATTTACCCTTTAGCACTTGGCATGTCTAGTAGGAGTGCAGCAGGTGAATTTCACTGCTATGTTTAGTACTTCAGAACTGTGTGTACCCTGCTCTGCTGTCCCAGTTCCAGGTGTAACACACCACACTCGAGCCCCTTCAGACATACTCACACTCTGCCCCATCTGCAAGAAATTCTCAGATCGATATAAATGACATTTGACCGGTTTCTCGCTGAATAATTTTTTTTTGTTTTGTATCTTATCAGTTAATTTGTTTTAGCTTAGTAAAGTACTTGTTCCACATTGACATTGGTTTCCGTTTCTCTTTCCAGTCAGGCTGAAGGCTTCAAAGAGCAAGGAAATGCACTCTACAGCAGGAAAGATT
>NW_019490442.1:0-448 GCF_002814215.2 Seriola lalandi dorsalis | reverse complement strand
TTTTTTTTTTTTTTTTTTGATTGTATGTGGGGTTTTATTTCTCATCATGATAAAAACATTTTCTGAGATGCTTTCTTTTGTTTTATTAATGTTTACAAAAAGGTCCTGTACAAATCTGCAGAGATTTAATAAATATACCCTCAGTAAAATTCATGTCCAGTTTAACAGCAATCTAAAGCCATAAAAGTTTTTGGAAATATTTTCCTAATCTCGTCCTGTCTGTTGTGTTTTTATTTTCTTTCCACTGTGACTCTGAGACGTCTGTTCAAAAAGGGGAAAATGGCCAATCAGAGTCTGTGCATCTTCAAACCGTCCAATCACAGAGAGACATGCCTGTTGTCTTTGACACTGTTGGATGATTGTGTGTGTGTGTGTGTGTGTGTGTGTGTGTGTGTGTGTGTGTGTGTGTGTGTGTGTGTCTCGCTGGATCCACAGCCGAGGGGAGTTT
>NW_019490441.1:0-516 GCF_002814215.2 Seriola lalandi dorsalis | reverse complement strand
TGTGTGTGTGTGTGTGTGTGTGTGTGTGTGTGTGTGTGTGTGTGTGTGTGTGGGTGTGTGTGGGTGTGTGTGTGTGTGTGTGTGTCTGTGTGTGTGGTGGGGGGGCATGATTTTTGAGTCAGAGTGAGAGGGGAGCAACAGCAGCATGACTTCTGGAGGGATGAATAAGATGAGTTTTTCACTCACCAGCTGTTGCTGCGAAGCCGTTGCTGAGAAGTTGTTGGATCGTTGATGTTCAGGCTGTAAAGATTAGCTGTAGTTAATATTGTAAATGGATGCATTTATGATGATGAGCTGCCCATTCAGGTCAGCTATGGTGGTTTTATAATTTAGTGGAATTTTATTTTCTACATGTACAAATGGAATTGAACTGGGGTGATTTGAAAATTCATGGTGAGTTTCATCCGCCTGTAATTTGACCCCGGATGTTCCAGGTTAGGAGTTTTATTGATAGCGCAATTATGGGTTAGATTCTATATCTAGGCTTTGTGTGTGGAAGTGTGTGTGTGTGTGTGT
>NW_019490440.1:0-448 GCF_002814215.2 Seriola lalandi dorsalis | reverse complement strand
CGCTAGCCTTGAGATGCGGTCTGTAATCCTGCTGGATTGTCAGATTAGTGTAACAGCTGGGTCCTACATACAGATATACATCTCTCTGCCTCTCCGTCTCTGTATCACCCCTCCTCCCATCACACTGCTCTTCCAACTCGGGCCAAGAGCTGTGTGAGTGGATCTATGCATTAGTGTGTGCGTGCGTGCTCGTGTGTGTGTGTGTGGTGGTCTCACAGCTCCAGTCCATTACACGGTTTTAGGCCGGCTGATGTGTCACTACACAGTCATGTGATCTCTACTGAGTCTGCGGCAAGTTTCAGTGTCAGCCGCTCGTTTTGTCTGAGAAAACTGAGACATTACAGGTTAAACACACTCTGCCTCCGGGGGCCGGAGTCGCTGCTCTTTCAGCCCTGATCAGCTGATCATGTCCACTGCAAACACAACGCCCTTTTAAAGAAAAAAAAAA
>NW_019490439.1:0-448 GCF_002814215.2 Seriola lalandi dorsalis | reverse complement strand
CCTCCTGGCTCCATGTTTGACTGGCAGCCCTGAGATTAGTCTCGGTCCTGTCGTCTGATTTCATCAAGTAAAGAGGAATTTATTGACTCTGTCATGGACAGTTTGTCTCATGTAGTTTACTCTGTAATGTTCAGTGACGAGGGTTTAATATGCAACTAAAACATTTGCTAATTATTCCATGAATGCTTCTCGTTACCTGCTCATATCAGTTGTTGTATCTGTAGTTACAGTCAGCTCTGCAGAAACAGTTTTATGTAACACTTGGACACAGAAGCTTGAAGGCCGACGAGGGAACTATTTATAACTGATGGGTGTATTCATCCTCTCTGTGTTGTGTTCAGTGACCCAGTAACTGCAGCGAGCAGAGCTCAGACAGTCCTGATGAGTTATATAAGAACCCATGGCTCTGTGTTTGTCGATGCGCCGACCTCTGAACTCTCTGTGGAAG
>NW_019490438.1:0-448 GCF_002814215.2 Seriola lalandi dorsalis | reverse complement strand
CTCCGGGCACAGTGGTCCCGAGCCTGTGGATCCAAATCTTCTCCGCTCTCTTCCTCTGCCCACAGGTCCAACGGTCATTATTTTCTAGAACTGTTATGATGAGATGAGTGGGGGGATGTAGTTGGAAATGTTGTACCAGGGGGGTGGGGAGTCGACCTTCCCCAATGTTATAGAGGTGCTGAGATAGACGGGTGTGGGTGGAATGTTTGGTTTCTCCTATATAGTGTTTATTGCAAAGTGTGCATGTGATTATATAAACTGTATTGGTGGTGGTGATGGAGAAGGAGCCGAGAGTGGGAAATGCTGTTTTAGTGAATGGGTTATGGATGAATTTTCTATTTCTATAGTGATGGCTATATGAAAGAAGGGATGTGGGTCTATGGTCGGTGTACTGTGATCTGATGAGAATAGACTGGAGGCTCTTGTGTTTCCTGTGAGCTGAAATGAT
>NW_019490436.1:0-448 GCF_002814215.2 Seriola lalandi dorsalis | reverse complement strand
TGTGTGTGTGTGTGTGTGTGTGTGTGTGTGTGTGTGTGTGTGTACTCTCACCCTGGTATTGCAGAGGGATGTCTATCTTGGGTCCAATGACGTAGTGTCCCTCCTCTAAGCTGTGAGCCGTCACTGTGGTCCACTGACGACAGGAGTGTAACAGCACCACATCCTCCTCTGACAGACCCTCCACACATTCACCTGGAACACACACACACACACACAAATCAACACAGAAATGGATTAGGGATAAACAAACAGTCTGCTGGCCTATGGTTTTCATTTCTAAGGTCACAGTAAGTGGCTCAGCAATGGAAAACACTAAAACACATCCCCACACACACAAACACACACATGCGTTCAGGATTCAGTGTCACTAATTACCACCATCAGTGACGGTTCACCACCCCTAACCTACTCATCAGGACCCCGCTATGCAACTGGCAACCTACTATTA
>NW_019490435.1:0-448 GCF_002814215.2 Seriola lalandi dorsalis | reverse complement strand
CTGATATTTACATAAACTAACCTTTGGCCTAACACAGATCAAAATAGAATACATAATAAACTAAAGAAATACCCAACAAAAGCCAAACTTAAGTAAAACCCCTCTACCCACTCCCCTCTCTCCTTCCTGCCCACTTGGTACAGCCTGATGAGGTAACTGACACCTGCTGAGTCTGGCAGCATTCCCATGTGTGCACTCCATGAAAACACCTTAGTGAGGGGGGATGCTTGCCAGCTCCCTCACACCAGGAGTATCTTTACTGGAGTTGTGTACTTTGTCAACCTCTGCTTACAACTACATTTTATAGTTATAAACCACTGAATGTTTATAGACTGTTTATAAATGCTAAACAAAGAGAGTTTGTTTCGTCGTGTTTTTAGAAAGAAGAGAGGGTATCAGCGCTCCGCAACCAGCTGGCTGAGCGCCAGGCTCTACGTAACCGCCGCCG
>NW_019490434.1:0-448 GCF_002814215.2 Seriola lalandi dorsalis | reverse complement strand
GTAGGGAATTCAGGTCACGCTGTGTTAGTTACAGCCCTATCACAAGTGGAATGTACAGTAAACTGCAGGAGATAAAATCAAACCGAGTCCATCCAACAACATGAGCGAGTTGTAGACTCAACACGTCTGTTACATAACGAATGGGACAGATTTTCTCATGGATGTAGTTTGACTAGATTTAGCACATTAGGCTACTGACACAAATGTGGTGAACATGGCAGCGACACACTGTGTGATACTGTGAGTCTCGGGTCATTTATATAGTGATGTTTGTAACCAGCTCCATAAACAATGTAGACACACTTAAGAGGCGAGATCAGATACAGCTTCTGCCTGATTCCTCCTGATAACTACGTCACTGGAATGTATATGGTGACAATAATACAATAATGATTCAGTTGAATCTGATATGTGTATGGGAGTGTGGGAGTATGGGAACAGAATGCTC
>NW_019490433.1:0-448 GCF_002814215.2 Seriola lalandi dorsalis | reverse complement strand
GGCCTGTGGCCCTTTGCTGCGTGTCATCCTCTCTCTCTCTCTCTCTCTCTCTCTCTCTCTCTCTCTCTCTCACACTATGAATGAAAAAAAGAAAGATAGTCTATCTTGCCTAACTTTCTCCCTGAGTGATCATGTCAGTCTTTGTCTTTCATTTATGTGTTTGGTGATTTTGTCAGACGATGTCACAGTAATAAAATCAGGATTTGACCACAGGCGGTCCAGACATATACTAGGTTTTGACCTTTTCCTTGTTTTGATCATGTATTGTTTCTATCTTGTGCTCTTTTAGCTCCACTCACAAGAGTTTCCCCCCTTTGCGCTGATTGGCAGCTGGTGGCAGTAACCATGAAACATCCACGTATGCTTGCTTTTCTTTTCTGGTTATTGTTATTCTGGTGACACACACCAGAGTCCATAAATGGGGACCTGTGAGGATTGTAAGTACTGC
>NW_019490432.1:0-448 GCF_002814215.2 Seriola lalandi dorsalis | reverse complement strand
TGAAAAATGTTTAGTACACTTTCATATTGATGTCATATTTTACATTATTATTTTTAAGTAGCCGGGTTCGAGTCCCGGCTCGGCCGTGGGATCTTTCTATGTGGAGTTTGCATGTTCTCCCCGTGCAAGTGTGGGTTCTCCGGCTTCCTCCCACAGTCCAAAGACATGCAAAATAGGGACTAGGCTAATTGGATACTCTAGATTGACCATAGGTGTGGCTGTGAGTGTGAATGGTTGTCTGTCTGTCTATGTCTTTGCCCTGCGATGGACTGGCGACCTGTCCAGGGCGTACCCCGCTGTCAAGCCGAGACTCAAAGCAGGACTCAGATGCAGAGATTTAGAATAACAAGATGCTTTTATTGAATTCTCCTGAGAACTCAGACAGAGTGATAACCAAATGGCTATAAAATCCTAGACACTAACTCTGAAAACAGAGAAACAAAACCTC
>NW_019490431.1:0-448 GCF_002814215.2 Seriola lalandi dorsalis | reverse complement strand
GATGTGTGTGTGTGCGTGTGTGTGTGTGTGTGGGGGGGGGGTGATTGGCAGGATAGAAAGAAAGAACAAGAAAGGGGGAGCAGTTAAGAGAGAGAGTGAGAGAGAAAATAATAGGAGGGGGGGTTATGAGATGTGAAAGAGAGAAAGTGAGAGAAAAAGAAGGCGTGCGTGTGTGTGGGGGGGGTGAGCTATGGGAAAGAGAGAGAGAAACTAGGAGGAGAGAGAGAGAGAAAGAGAGCTAGAGCCAGACACTGCTCAAATTTGGTCACCATGGCAACACAGCCAGGCTGCTGGTAGGGTTGGCGGGCGCTGCGGCAACGTGAGCCTTTCCACTGCGCTACAGAGTAAAACGCCTGCAAGTCTCTCCATGGATCCACACAGGCCTGCTGAGCAACAGGCAGCGAGCAGAGCACAAAGCTGCTGTGCACTAATTCACTCCTTAGCATGT
>NW_019490430.1:0-2901 GCF_002814215.2 Seriola lalandi dorsalis | reverse complement strand
AAAAAAAACCATTTAAACAACAGCAACATTTGAGACGGTAGAAACAGTTTGCTTCCTCTTCTAAGCCTTTTGCTGCTGACCTTCTGTGCCCATCATGGGCACCAGCCATGTACATTTTAGATAATGTGATTCATTATGATGATGATCGTTAAACAACACAGGCTTTGGCATTTCGTGGTATCACAACATAGTGCTCTTATGTGTCTTGTAACATAATGTCCACTCAGTAACAAACATAAGCCATTAAGTCGTTGACATCAGAGATGACTACAACAGTCACAGATCTGAGGTCATGTTTAAATAATTTAGTTTATTTGTCATCACCAGAAATATGCTCACAGTCTGTGGTCTCCAACACTTTTTGTGATACTATCATTGTATGAAAACCTTACAACAATCCCTTAGGTCCGTGTCACTACAAATACGTCCACTTCACAAACACCAGAGCGAACCTTTGGCAAAGTTATTTGGTGTTTTGAAAATATTTGAATTTGTATGTGGCGGCTGTAGAAATGCATAAAGTTGTGAAGGCCTGCAATGAGCTGAAAAAATGTCTTTCGAAACAATGTGGCAAAGGCAATTTTTCCACTTCCAATTGGAAGTGTGTAACTACATTTTATTGAGGTTAGCAACAGAAAACAGCTGGGTGGTGATTTAAACTCCATCGTCAAGTGAAGGCTGATATGAAAATAGGAGATAGGACTAAGTTCCCACAGACTACACACCGGTGGTGGGGTAAAGCCGGCAGGTGGTTGTTGGAAACTTTGAGATGGACTTTGATGATGGGGAGGTGATGGGTTGCACAATAGAGATGAATAGATCAGAAATGAGCAGTGTAGGAAAGTGGGTGTGACAGAGATCAGATCAGGAGGAGGAAACGGCAGGATTACTAGTGACATGAGATCTTCCTTTTTGAACTGTTGCAAAAAACTTCATTTGTGCTAAGTTGTGAAAACAAAATTGCTACTGTGCTGTGTTATTTTAATTGATTTTCAGCCCCAAACTGTAGACAGAGAGATTACATTTACTTTATAACTACAGTTGCTGCCCTAAAACGCACCAGTTGACAATGAAGATTTTTTTTTTTATTTTTATTAATTTAGCAACTGGTCAAATATTCATGTGAAAACAAGCCACATTCAGCAAACCACTTGAAAATGTGAGGGAAATTAACATGACAGTATTCTCTCTCACAGTGCAGTCACATACTGTACAGCAGAAAGCATTATTGTTCTTTTTTTGCATCAGCTCCTGGCAATGAAAATAAAATCTGTCAGAACAGCTTTAGTGTTTTATAGCTCAGAGGAGACGCAATATAATAATGTTATGCACTTGATTGTCACAAAACCAAAAATGATGACACAAGAAATGCCTGTGAGTTTAGCAGTGGGGGTCATGAAAATTGTGTTTTTCAGTTAAGCGCTAAACAAGACTGATTCATGGACGTTTCAGGCTGAGATTTACTCTGCGTTTCCATGAAGCAGCCCGCCCCCCTTTTGTAGCTAGTAAATAACCTGTTGTAAAAGACTTAATTTTGATCACCCTATGTCCTCCTCAACGATGAATAACTGGTTTTTAATTTCCAAATGTGTGGGCGTTTAATGAGGCCTAAGACATTTTATTCTCCTGCTATAATGCTGTCTACAAAATTGTGCGCTGCTGAGTGTAATCATGCAATGCTATCTGGCACAGACACACTCTGGCGGCAGCGAGGCAAAACCTGCAGCCTAGAACTGCTCCACTTAAGGGAGGCTGATGTGAGAGGAGCAGACAGGCGAGAGTGGAAGGCCCTCCAGTCATGCAAAATGCAAAAGAAATATGACTTTATTACAGCTCCCTAATGGTGACATAACAATCTGTTCAGCCACTTCCCTCCAAATCTCCAAGCATTTGGGGAGAGTGCTTCGTCCCACACGATAGGATGGATATGGAAGTCTCTCTGTATGAGTGAGGTTAAACACAATCGGGTTTGAAATCCAACTTTGACCAGCTCGTCTGTGACAGCTTTTATTAATTTATTTTTTTTATTTTGGTTGTTCTGCATGTCAGCGCAATAAATGGTCCTGACAGGCAAAAACAATGTCTTTGGTCACTGAATGGATTCCCTTTAATGCAGTATGTGCTGTCTGTTTATCAACTCTGCAACCACTTAAAAATAGTTCATTATCTTTGGAAATATACTCATGATTTTTTTTTTTTTTTTTCTCTTTCAGAATGAGATGAGAAGATTGGTACAAGTCTCATGTCTGCAGTTAGCATTGATCTAGCGCTTGTAGGTTATTGGCTTAGCCTAGCATAAATCCTGGAGGCAGGGTTAAACAGTTAGCCTGGCTCACAGTGAAGTTCAAAAACACACCTACCTCTAGAGTGCAGTAATTAACACAGTTAATCCATCTGTTTCATTCTTACACAAACAGACGTGTGGTTTTTGTGACAAGCAACAGTTTATCTATCCACCTAGCGACAAGATGACGATTCAGTCTGGCTAGCAGGCTAGCTTCAGCTCTTTGAACTTCATGCACAGACAAGGTATCGATCTTCTCATCTAACAAGTTACATCTGGTCATATTTATGGTGCTCTGAATACATTAACGCTTCACGAAGGAAATCAACAACTATTCATCCTTTTTTTTTAAGTCTTCCATCAACCTACATTTCTTTCCAGTCAAAATATCTGATTTCTGTAAAGCTCTTACAGCTTTCCTCTAACATTGCAGATCAAGTAACAAAAGTGTTCTTGTGTCTTTTGTTCTTGAATTGAGGCTTCAAACATACACAGCAAATCTCATGTTAGGATTTCTGTCAGTTTAAATAAATTTTACCCTGAACAAGTCCAAATATGAAATGTCAAATGGCCTTATTCATTTTTTTTTTTTTTTTTTTTTTTTTTTTTTTTAAAAC
>NW_019490429.1:0-448 GCF_002814215.2 Seriola lalandi dorsalis | reverse complement strand
CTATAATCAATAATGAGATCTGTAACCCATTTTCACTCACTTAAAGAAGTAAGACTGACCCCCCATAATTTACCCATGCAACCTCATCAGCCAGCGTCAGAGCAGTCATGTAAACTGAGAGGACGCTCATGAACATTGCAATATTCAGTATCGCAGCTAGTGGTTCAAAAGCCAAAAATAAATCAAGAATAGTAATTAGAAACTATCTCAAATAAGTGACCAAGGAAAAAGTTTGGGAGTGGAAAAAGAATAATCTCACAATTGAAAGACACATTTTATAGATCAAATATTGCAGATCAAAAATATTAAATTGGACATATTTAGTACAAAAAATGCGCTTGTGTGTAATGAATTTGTGTTCATTCTTTCATGCTTAAAAGAATAGTTATTAGCAAAATAATTTCTTTTAAATGTTTATCCTTTTGCTTTAAGGTAGGTCCGTTCATTT
>NW_019490428.1:0-448 GCF_002814215.2 Seriola lalandi dorsalis | reverse complement strand
GCCTCCCCACCCGTCAGCCCAACCCAGCCATCCATATTAGAACAAAACCCCACCCCTCCTCTAACCACCAACCAGAAAGACTCAGTGACCAGCCAAAAGAATACAGAGGTCACAAGCCACAAACAGACTGAGGCTGAAACAGTCAGTCAGAAAGAAGGGAAGGAGAGGGAGGACAGTGGGTCAGCCAGTAGCGGGGACTCGGCTGGTGCGAAGCTGGCCAATCAGGGGAAGGAAAAAGACTCTAATGTGACCAGAGGAGACGGTCATTTGACAGAGGAGGAGAGGAGGCAGAAACTTCTGGAGATGGTACAGAGGGAACCGGATAGACAGACTCCTCTTCATCCTCATCATCCACAGCAAAGACCAAAGCCCACCGCATTTAAAACAGGTACTGCTCAGCTGCATGAGAATGTGTGTGTGTGTGTGTGTGTGTGTGTGTGTGTGTGTG
>NW_019490427.1:0-448 GCF_002814215.2 Seriola lalandi dorsalis | reverse complement strand
TTCACCTTCATGCTGTGTTTCATTTTTACTTTTTAATGGAAGTGTCAAGACGCTCTCAGGGGTCCTCCACTTGTGGGGAATGAAAATTAATTGGAGGATTAGAGCTACATGCACCCTGTGCCCTGTCTTGACTTATAACATGGCTTTAGGGTCTGCACTACTGCTTCTTCTGACTGCTGACTCAGTGTGTCAAAGTGTGTGTGTGTGTGTGTGTGTGTGTGTGTGTGTTTGTATGAGAGAGAAAGAAAGAAATAGGGCATTCATTAATTCCTGCATATTTGTGAGACTCAGCAGTCCTTTGATTTGGCATCACTTTTACTGTATTTACATTATTCACATTATTATAATATTTCTTCCTCTTGCAGTTGTGTATATGTATGTATATGTTTTTATGAATCATCTTAAAGTAGGAAATCGCTCCTAACTGGCCAAAAATTCTCAGACTGAC
>NW_019490426.1:0-448 GCF_002814215.2 Seriola lalandi dorsalis | reverse complement strand
GTGTGTGTGTGTGTGTGTGTGTGTGTGTGTGTGTGTGTGTGTGTGTCTGTGTGTGTGTGTGTGTGTGTGGATGAACTTCAGTTGGAAACGATCACAGTGAAGCTGTTTCTGCTCTGTGAGGGTTCAGGTCAGAATCTAGTCCAGGGTCAGGAGCGTGCTGGTCCTCACATGTATAGCAGTTTCCTTCAGAGACTAAGATGTTGATTTAAGTGTGAAAGTTAAATAAAGGCATTGTTTACATGTCCGATCATGTGACCTGGACTCAGTCACATGATTCTCTGAGAGAAATCAGAAAGGAATGTCAAATAAACTGTTACCTAACTGTCAATTAACTATTTAATTAGTTGATTGACTTTAATTGACCTAAAGTGAAAATGTTGTTGTTTGTTTGTTTTTACATATTAATGAGATGTTTTTATTGACTTTTATTTATTGTTTTTTTTTTTTT
>NW_019490425.1:0-448 GCF_002814215.2 Seriola lalandi dorsalis | reverse complement strand
TTAAATGGAAAAAAAAAATGGTTTTAATGAATGTATAATAAATGTTTTGAGACAGAAGAAGAAAGAAAAAAAATAAATTAATCTAATGCCCACCCAGCTGGTTTTGTCTGAGATTGACACCAGGTTAAATCCTATGTGCTATAGGGGCTTCTCACCACTAGATGGCACATTTGCTGCACGTTAAATGCTCTAGATTTGTACTCTAACCCTCCTGTCCTGTAATCTGTAATTACGGCACCAGTAAATGCAGTTCACATTTTCCTGTAAGGCATTTAGCTGACACTAAGAATATGTTGTGCCTGATGTATATATATTTTTTTGACTCATAAACATTAGCAAAGCTCACAGCTGCCCGCCAACACATGACACAAAACATTTCAGAGTGATGTTGGAAAATTAGACATCTTTTTCTTTTAAAACAAAAAGGTGTGACACATGATCAGCTGCT
>NW_019490424.1:0-562 GCF_002814215.2 Seriola lalandi dorsalis | reverse complement strand
AATCTGATATATTTTTATTGGATCACTCAGAAAACAGTCAGCCAATCAGAAGAGAGGCTCAGAGCCTCCTCTCTTCTGATTGGTTCACCGACCTGTTGTTACTAGAGCTCCAGAGAGAAGCCTGAGAGAGGAGATGTAAAACTACACTGAGATGGTTTTTATATCTTCTGATGGATCAACACTTCAAATAAAACACAGAAGAAGAAGAAAACATGAATAAAACTGTGAAAACATCTTTAAACCAGATCGTTTCATTTCCTACAAAATAAACTTTATCAGTGTGAACGATGTGATCATTAACAGCTCAATGTTGAGGAGGTGGAGGGTGATCAGTCCTCAGACGGTCGTCATCAGGACAGGTCTTCATCCTCCTCATCATCTAGTCCTCTGTATGTTGACCATCGGCTCTGAGGCATCTCTAACATCCACATGGACACATGATGAAGGTTTAATGAGCAAACACTGAGACTCCAATCAGCCAATCAGAGTCATTCAGACTGAGACTAAGACGAGCTGCAACAAAGGTTATTTCAAACTCTGTGTGTGTGTGCGTGTGTGTGTG
>NW_019490423.1:0-448 GCF_002814215.2 Seriola lalandi dorsalis | reverse complement strand
TCTGCTTCCTGTGTACACTGGCACATGCTCAGTGTACATGAATGGTCATTTAATATCCGTTTTCAGGTGTGATGGACGGAGATCATTTCTGATACGGAGCTAAAACACTCGTCTGGATGGCTCGTTTCCATTTTAACAAGCCGTTTCAACACCAGCTGATCCATGTAGAAGAAATGGAAACAAAGACGCAGAATTGTTTTTGTACTTTTGTAGTCAGTCAGCTAGCATTGGATGATACAGTACAGTATGATAGGGGAGAATTCAAGATCGGAGGTAATTTTTTCTCTCTGACTTAACCTTGTTTGGATATTTATAGAAAACAACAGAGGTTTCCATGGTTACATTTTGTTTCCTCAGTTTTGTTCTTGTGGTTTTGGTTTTGTAAAGGCTGTAGAGACGGACGACCTCTGTATACTTTGATATTTCTACAGCACCGCACATCTTCAAT
>NW_019490422.1:0-448 GCF_002814215.2 Seriola lalandi dorsalis | reverse complement strand
AGGTGGATGAAAACGCTTGCCCAATCAGAAACTGTCAGCTGTCCTTCAGTCTCGCTCACACATCGCCACATATCTCCCTCAGAAAAACAACTGACCCACATGGCAAGCGCTGCCACTTGAAATAAAATGTGTAGACATTAAAAGGCATTCTAGCTACTGTACTACAGTGCCCCGCATGGCTGACAGGGGGAGCCGCAGTAACTTAGAAATAAAAAGCGGGCATTAATAACACTGGGATGGAGGTCACTGGTAACCGAGATACTCCCTGTGACAGCTGCCAAGGACTCCATACTAAACCTCTCAGGTCTAATAGGTCATTATCTGTCCCACAGGATGTGTATTATTAACAGCAGAGCACATGCATGCCTACACACACATGCACGCACGCACGCACGCACGCACGCACGCACGCACGCACGCACGCACGCACGCACACACGCACGCACAC
>NW_019490421.1:0-448 GCF_002814215.2 Seriola lalandi dorsalis | reverse complement strand
GCTGTGTCCAGAATCCAGCAGTACAAATTCTAGTGTGCCTGTTGAACCAGTCTCTAAGTAAAAATATGCTTTGTGATGTTATGTGCAGTGTATATTTGGATTCTTCTTCCTCTGTGGTGATGATAAAAATAATTATAATAATCATAATAATGATAATAATGATGTATTTTTGGTGATCCAACAACACTTAAAAATGACAAATCCCACCAACGTTTCAAAGCTCATCATATATAAAACAATAATTTATTATTTCTCTCATTTTACAAGACATCAAATTGTGTGGCTAAGGATTTGTTACGCTGTTATTCTGTTCAATACATGTGAAACCCTAAGAAAGCAAAAGCGACTACAATGTGTGCTGTAACAAACACAGACATTTCAATATCAACAAGGTGAGAAACATCTTTCTCTAAACATACGTACATATACAATGATATCACGTTATGAT
>NW_019490420.1:0-459 GCF_002814215.2 Seriola lalandi dorsalis | reverse complement strand
TTAACCTCCTAAGACCCGAGCTCTATTCTTTGCTATTTAGGCTGATTGGGACCTGAGAAAAATGATGTCCACATATGAGGACATTAGTTTTAAATTTCGATTACTGAGTGGCAGTATAATATCCTCATATGTGGTCACCAGGCCCTTGTTGAGAAAAAGTTAGTATTGTGGTCTAGAGAACCCAAAATGTGAGGTCCACATATGTGGACGCCAGGTCCTAGGAGGTTAAGCTTCTAAGTGCAATTTATTTGACATGATTACTTATTATCCTGCCACATGCACTAAAGAGCTGAGATGCTGAGCATGTGCATCAATTTTATGAACAAAAATGACTCTTACTCAACAATTTGTCCAGTTATATATGGCTCAACTTTAGTAGCAGACCCTTGCACATCTGTAAAGATGTAAACAGACTCGGACTAACATTAACTAACTAGCGGCACCACGTGTTTACCTGTG
>NW_019490419.1:0-449 GCF_002814215.2 Seriola lalandi dorsalis | reverse complement strand
ACACACATGCGCGCACACACACACACACACACACACACACACACACACACACACAGTAAGATATCGGAGGTTTCTTGGGAAAATCTTTAGCGTTAATCAACTCGGAAAGTGAAAAACCTAAACTCCTGTCCGGTTGCGACAAGTTTTACTCCTCTACTGTTTTCACCACTTTCTCAGATCTCAGCATTTATCATAACAAGTCTAATATCATCACGACTGACAGGAACAACGGACAAAACACGATGATGAGATCCAGGTAGAATTACTGAATTTTCCTGCAAAATAAAACAAAACTAAAAAATCTCTGAATCTGACTTCAGTAATTTAGGAGTTAAAAATTGTGAAAACATTTGGTTATGAGTCTCCTCTTAATCTGAAGGGTTTAGAAACCATCAAGGAATTCATACACTGATGTACCTCGAGTAAACACACACACACACGCACACACA
>NW_019490418.1:0-449 GCF_002814215.2 Seriola lalandi dorsalis | reverse complement strand
TGGTTATGAGTGATTATATACTCACATGATAATGGTTTATTATGTATCTGCGGCGGCGACAGCCAGAGCTGGAGGCATATTGTTTTTGGTTGTCCGTCCATTCCACTCTTGTGGACATGAGATCTCAGTAACACCTTGACAGAACTCCCTCAAATTTGGCACAAAAGTTCACTTGGACTCAAGGATGAACTGATTAGATTTTGGTAGGTCAAAGGTCAAAGATCTAGGTCAGTGTGACCTTACAAAACACTTTTTAGCCATACCTCAATACTTCACACAGCAATTATGACAAGATTTCATACAAATATTTAATAATATTTTATATGACTGAATAAAAAGAGATGTAACCTGAAACTAGTTTGAGTGGAGGAGGCAGACAGCCAGGAGGAGGGGATTCTAGTTTACTGTTGTAAGAGTTTGCCCATTGAGACATTTCATTTGGAAACTTG
>NW_019490417.1:126-600 GCF_002814215.2 Seriola lalandi dorsalis | reverse complement strand
GTGTTCATACCGGCGGCAGGTTGCGTCCGATGGGCGGTCGGTCTCTGTGTTTCAGGTAGGTCTTCCTCAGCAACTCCAGTTCTCGGCCGTAGCGCTGCAGCAGCAGCAGGTAGTTCTGCTTCAGGTCCAGACGAGCCGCCGGCCCGGACTCAAACACCACCAGCAGCTCCAGCATCCGCTCCGTCTGAAACACAAACACTGCTCAGTCCTGAGAGCGAGGAAACACACACACCTGCGTCAGGATCAACCTTTACACAACGTGATCGAACTCACGGTGAGAGACTGACGGAACCAGAAGTCCAGCAGAGACTGAAGGGACTGGAACAAACCCTGAACCTGGAGCTGGAAGTCTGCATAGTCACTATCAAACTAACACACACACACACACGCACACACACACCCACATACACACACACACACACACACACACACACACACACACACACACACACACACACACACACATACACACAC
>NW_019490417.1:0-106 GCF_002814215.2 Seriola lalandi dorsalis | reverse complement strand
CACACACACACACACACACACACACACACACACACACACACACACACACACACACACACACACACACACACACACACACACACACACACACACACACATACACACA
>NW_019490416.1:0-583 GCF_002814215.2 Seriola lalandi dorsalis | reverse complement strand
AGAGAGAGAGGTGGAGAAGGAGAGAGTGAAGGGGAAAAGGACAGAAGTAGGGTAATCTGTGAGGATAAGCAGAGCTGCCCTCCTTCCTGTTGAGCTGCCTGTGTTTTGTTTTGGAAACTTGCGCCTTAGCACATGCTGAGCCAGCCCACTGAACAAATACACACACACACACACACACACACACACACACACACACACACACACACAGACACACATCCCATGGGCCTCAGGAGAAGTGTGGGAAAGCTCATCGTTTTGTAGTTACCTATATGTGTCCTTATGTCGTGTGTGTGTGTGTGTGTGTGTGTGTGTACGTGTGTGTGTGTTTGCTGCTGAGGATAGCATGACATCAGATTGGTGAACAAACACTGTGACACTATAAATTAGCATCAAAGAAACTGTATCTGTATCTGTGTGTTGTTTACACATTGTGGCCAATAACACAGTCAAATAGATAACAGTGCAGAGCAACAGAGCAGCTTTGAGGCTTAAAGGTCACTGAGACTCTCTGCAGGTGAATCCAGAGAGTCGATCCACATACAGATCGTACATACAGAGCTTCGCTGAATCACACTTTTTATCT
>NW_019490415.1:0-449 GCF_002814215.2 Seriola lalandi dorsalis | reverse complement strand
GGTTATGTGATGGCAGAGAGCAGCTCTGTAGCCACAATGACTTTCTTGTTGCAAATGAAGAGGGTCAAGCAATCAAGACTGTCCGGGCTCTGCGTCAGCACCATTATCTTACGCTGTCTGAAATGATCAATGAGCTAAAATAAAATGATCACAAGCTAAGATTGGCCTGCTAATGAAAATGGACTGTTTAAACATGCTCCTTGGTGTGACACCGGACAAAGAGAAGGGGCACCAATTTAAAACACACAACACATGTAATAGGAATACAGGGAGCTGCTGTCAGCATGGGCTATTTACAGGTTAGTCTATTCATATTTTGATGTTAATCCAAAATCACCTTTTCAAAATCTAGCAATAATGAATTGTGTGTTTTCATGTATGTGTGTGTATATATATATATATATATATATATATACTTATGTAAAAACAAAAATGTCTATGTGATCCTG
>NW_019490414.1:0-449 GCF_002814215.2 Seriola lalandi dorsalis | reverse complement strand
TGTGTTTGTTCATTCACCAGTTGAACTGTGGTTCTCTGACTGGATAACATCTGTGTATACATACTGTGATTCTTGCTGTTGATATAAAGTGTAACTTTATATCAGTATAAAAGATGGCTGAGCTCTTCTTTGTCATACCTGAATGACACCGTCCCCCTCAGGCTGGTTGTGGTGTTTCATGTACTGCAGGCCAGTGCGCCGTTGGCTGGCTGAGGTCACTGTGTGACTCCCGCCGCAGCTCCTCGACACAGCCAGGTGGCTGTAGTCCGCCAGCTCAGCGATGCGCTCACTGCTCGGCCAGAGAGAAACATCGAGACACTGTCTGCAGGTTTTCTTTTTTCTAAATCTGGAACTGTTGATCTAAAGTTTCAGAGCCTCAGATTTGTTCAAGGTCACTACAAGGGACCTACGAGATTTTTTGTTTTGCATCCCAGAGATTAATATGTTAA
>NW_019490413.1:0-449 GCF_002814215.2 Seriola lalandi dorsalis | reverse complement strand
TGTGTTTGTTCATTCACCAGTTGAACTGTGGTTCTCTGACTGGATAACATCTGTGTATACATACTGTGATTCTTGCTGTTGATATAAAGTGTAACTTTATATCAGTATAAAAGATGGCTGAGCTCTTCTTTGTCATACCTGAATGACACCGTCCCCCTCAGGCTGGTTGTGGTGTTTCATGTACTGCAGGCCAGTGCGCCGTTGGCTGGCTGAGGTCACTGTGTGACTCCCACCGCAGCTCCTCGACACAGCCAGGTGGCTGTAGTCCGCCAGCTCAGCGATGCGCTCACTGCTCGGCCAGAGAGAAACATCGAGACACTGTCTGCAGGTTTTCTTTTTTCTAAATCTGGAACTGTTGATCTAAAGTTTCAGAGCCTCAGATTTGTTCAAGGTCACTACAAGGGACCTACGAGATTTTTTGTTTTGCATCCCAGAGATTAATATGTTAA
>NW_019490412.1:0-449 GCF_002814215.2 Seriola lalandi dorsalis | reverse complement strand
GGAGAGAGAGAGCCAATCTCTCTCTCTCTCTCCCTCTCTCTCCCCCTCAGCCAATCAGAGAGAAGCCAAAAAAATGACAGTGACGTTGATTACGTCAGACACAGGACAGAACTCATTTATTTTTTAATTTTTATGTGAAAATAGCCACTTTATACTATTTAAATAATAATAATAATAATAATAATAATAATAACAATAATAATAATAATCATAACATGTCTCATGGCTCATAAAAACATGAGCTAAATGTTTGGTGATGGTGGTAAATTTAAGGTGTATGTGTAAAATGTCATATAAACTTTAAAGTCTCAGCAGAAATAAACCAGTCCAGATATTAAAACATATTAAATTAGTTCATTTTTTTCTGTTTCTGTCAGTTGACTTCAGATCAGAGCCATCACATCACATCCTGCCACAGGGAGTCCTATCAGACAACACTAAGGGCTGAC
>NW_019490411.1:0-449 GCF_002814215.2 Seriola lalandi dorsalis | reverse complement strand
TCTTTGTGGTGCCCCCTAATGGACAATTAGTGTCAAATTATGTACAGACCCTCAGAGTGATATGAGGAACTGCTGTTTTATGTTTCGTGTTAATCGAAGTAATTTTATAAAAAAAATATGCAACACTTCCTGTTTCGACTGCTAGTTACAGGAGGTTCAGCCCTATGTGTTCCCACATTTCTAAGAATGTTTTGAAAATTAGGCCCTATTTTCCCACAGTCTTATATGTTCCCATAAGCCCATGTCCACACTAACCCGGGTAATATTTATCCGGTTAGCCCTTCTGTCCACATTAGAACGGTGAATTCCGAAACTGAAAACGATGCTTTACAAAAACGATTGCTTTCATTGTGAATGTGCATTTTTATATTTACCGGGGTTAGGGTTAGGGGTTAGGGTTAGGTAATACACAATTTCGCCAGAAGAGGGAGCTGTGAATCTTGCCTAAC
>NW_019490410.1:0-449 GCF_002814215.2 Seriola lalandi dorsalis | reverse complement strand
TCATGATTACAACGATCTCTAGAATCTCTCGCTTACTTGAATATCAACCTGTTGAAACGACTAACGCCGTGTTTCATGAAAGGACAGTCTCAGGATAAAAAAAAAAAGCCTTTCTGAAAAAGAGGAAGAAAGGACGGATGGAAACATGGATGAGTGGAGGAGAAGCAGAGTGAGACAAGATACAGTAGAAGGATTAAACAAAAAAAAGGAAATAGGAGAAGAATCTTTAACCAGAATTGTCTCCAAATGTCTTTGTCATTCTTTCATGACTCTCCCGTCTTTTGTCGTTTCCCTCTTTCCATCTTTCTCTGTCACATCACATTTCCGCTCTTTCTCTCAAGATGTCCGTCTCTGTCTTTCCACTCTTTCCATCTCCTCATCTTTCCAGCTACCTCCCTTCCTCCTTCCTTCTCCTCTTTTTTTTTTTTTTTTTCCAGTTTCTTTTATTA
>NW_019490409.1:0-466 GCF_002814215.2 Seriola lalandi dorsalis | reverse complement strand
GATAGATAGATAGATAGATAGATAGATAGATAGATAGATAGATAGATAGATAGATAGATAGATAGATAGATAGATAGATAGATAGATAGATAGATAGATAGATAGATCAACATAGAAAATTATGACATCACAATTAAAGTTTTGAAAATGCTGACTATGATAACTTGCTCCATTTTCACTGTTGTTTGCTTGATGTGATTTTGCATGTTGCTTTTCATTTAAGTTAAACTTGGCAATAAATTATTTTTTTGCTTCTCGCCTTTCCTATTACACTACATATAATTTGGAACCCACCACCAAACATGAGTACTGGGTCAGGTCTTGGTTACTAGGACCCAAATGAACCTCTATAGTACAGGTGCCAGGAGGGATTTTTTTTCCCACAGTTTATAGCACAGGCAAACTTAGTCATGTTCTTTTAAAGGTGTCATTTAATATAATGGTAGCTGTGTACGTCTTCTTTGAT
>NW_019490408.1:0-449 GCF_002814215.2 Seriola lalandi dorsalis | reverse complement strand
TTGTGTGTACTTGTGAGTGCGTGTTGATGTGTGGTTCCTTTTGTGTGTGTATACGTGTTTTTAATAATTGTGAAGACATTTTTGGTTAAAAACCATTATTGTGAGATCGTTTTGGCCAGGTCAGTGTCAGGATAAGTCTCTACAACATGAATGACACTGAAAGTATTGTTCTTTGTACAGATTCAAATGTGACAAGTGAAGTACACACACGTTCAAAATTTCTTTCATAACTTTCTGTGAAGGAAAGTGAATCAATGTATTTTTCATCTCTAATTATCAACACAGTCATCTCAGCATGGTTTCATTTGGTCTTTCAGTGAAGGTCTTTGTTGGATTCTTCATGGGAGCTCTGCTCTCCTTTGTTTTTCACATCCTGCTACTGCCTTTCTCAAGTGCAAGCCACAGAGGAAACTGAAAGCTTTAATAGAAACATTTCACGTGACATCTGA
>NW_019490406.1:0-449 GCF_002814215.2 Seriola lalandi dorsalis | reverse complement strand
AGAGAGAGAGAGAGAGAGAGAGAGAGAGAGAGAGAGAGAAACTAGCGTTTGAAAGAGGAAACTTGGTCCTGACACATACACACACACACACAATACTCAATGACTCAGCTTGTGGACTTGAAACCCAGAATGCAGGAACTTTTTTTCAACTCCTAATCTGTTGCAGATTTGTGACCTTATTCAGATTTTATGTGGTCATTTCAGGTATGTTTTGACGTAACTGTCATTTCAGGGCTTTTTCAAACTAACGAATTGGAGCTCATACTGAACATAAATACGAAGGTTTCTTGAAGATACAGGAAATACGCTGCAGGTGAGTCACAATAGCGTCTTCGGGTTTGCTCGGGAAGACGTTAGCCCGCTTATTTACTTCGCCGATGCCACTGCATTGATACTGCAATAAGCTCAGTCTGGCGTCATCCAGCAAAGCACCACACAGGCCATTTAAT
>NW_019490405.1:0-449 GCF_002814215.2 Seriola lalandi dorsalis | reverse complement strand
CTGGGAGGCACAATATATATTAGGTACAGAGGATGAACACTAAAATAGCCCAGCAGTAGAAATTACTGTTGTAGTGTAGGTTGTTATCATTTTTCAGAGGTGTTACAGTAATAGTGTTGCATTGGATTACAATACAAAGATTGCCTGTATTTCCTCCACTCCCCATTCAGTATTAGAGATGAAGCAGTTACCGGTTTCATGCTAAATCATGCTAAAAATGCCAGGCGGTTACTATTACCGTTTAAATTTTTATTATTGCTTTAACTGTGGTTGATTACCATATACTATTACTGGTCCCTTGTCCTCATCTGTGACAAAGATGTGTTGGAAAATATATTTTTTAATGTTTAGATGCGAGCAAAAAGTGCTGCTAATTATTTACTTGTGATTTCCATGATAAAACTTGGTGAAAGTTACTTTCTGAACATTTTCAGCACATTTTCAGAATA
>NW_019490404.1:0-449 GCF_002814215.2 Seriola lalandi dorsalis | reverse complement strand
TGCGTGCGTGCGTGCTTTGTTCACAACCTGTCTTCTTGCCCTGTCTGACTTCTTTTCCCTTTTCTCAGCAATTACTCTGGTGAGTTCAATGGTATTTTTATAGATAGGATGGCAAAAGCTACTTAAATAGACCCAAGTTGTAATAAACCAAAATTATTCTTTAACAATGGCATTATCCTGCCATGCAGAGAGACCGGTAGTGACACACACTGGTGTCAGTATTCCATATTGGGCGCTGGGAGCAGTGTAACATTACTATGTATTTCATTTGACTGAAACAAAGTGCGACACCAAAGAAGCAGTAGAGAGCCGAGTTTCTGCTGCAGGCTGGGATGTGTCAGCCTGATGCCTGCTATGTTCTTGATCCATGTAAGACCATAAAAACCAGCACAGTTTTCCATAAACAAAGTACACTTTACATTAACCAAACACACACACACACACACACA
>NW_019490403.1:0-449 GCF_002814215.2 Seriola lalandi dorsalis | reverse complement strand
TGTAGCAAACAGTGAGTGTACATGCAAGTCTCTAAAACTCACTGCATGAGCTGTGAGCTGTGATAGAGCAATACTGACAGATGATGAATATGCAGAAAACTCACAACTGAACAGAAAGTAACATGTGATTTAATTAAATGCACATTTAGCAAGATTAATCTGCTTAGTGATACAAATCTGAAAATGCTGAGATGGCTCACACTTGATAAATTCCTCTTCCTCTTCCTCTTCCTCTTCCTCTTGTCTTATAGACACCAGTTGCAGTGTCCAGGCCAGTATTCTCCACTGGAGGCCTTCTATGAGGATAAGAAGGCAGTTCTTCCACCTATAGGAAACGGCCTGGTCACTGCTTGTCCAACCTGGAGCGTTACCACCATCAACCGCTGCATGCACCCAGAAATGAAGGTCCAAAATTTACTGGAACACACATATGTTGTTTCGTGTTTTCT
>NW_019490402.1:0-449 GCF_002814215.2 Seriola lalandi dorsalis | reverse complement strand
TTCTCCCGCTTGCTCACCTTTTATATGTCAAAAAAGCCTGAATCAAGTGTTTCTCTCTGGGCTTGTCTAAAGTGTGTGAGCTCGCTGCTGAGGCCGTTCAGTTCAAACTGTACAAACTCAAGTACTCGAATCAATTGGCCGCTACCAGCTCTCATACACACTCACTGCCTTCTGCACTTCCTGTACATGCCAAACTGCAGCCTGTACGTAGCCTGTTAACCTTCCTGCTGCCTTTCTAACTTAAGCGAGATTCCCTGCCACAGTTTAGTTCAGTTAAACAGCTTTTAGTGCCTGTTAATGTTAATGAGGATGATGTATGAGGATGACTAGATGCACGAAGTTCTGCAGCGGCTGGACAAGTCATGTTTTAAAGGGCAGTGTGTATGTAAATGATGTAATTTGTCAAAGCTCCTCCAGAGGAACTGCAGTCATAATATAACTGTTTTCAC
>NW_019490401.1:0-449 GCF_002814215.2 Seriola lalandi dorsalis | reverse complement strand
TAAAAGGGGAGGGGTAAGGGGGGGTTGTTTTTATACCTTTATTTTCCTCAAACTAAAAACTGTTATTTTGTCTTTGTACTGACACTCAGGTGTTAAACAGCCTGAATCCTGCCTCATAAAAAGCATTGTACTGACCATAAAACACAGACACTGTCTCTAAAGTGTTCCATCTTATTGTGATTCTACTGGGAGATTATAGCTGGAAGAGATTTAACTGTATATTTTTATGGGCTCTTTACCGTCAGCTGCTGTTTACCGCTAGCTGCTCTTTACCGTTAGCTGCTGTTTACTGTTAGCTGCCGTTTACTGTTAGCTGCCGTTTACTGTTAGCTGCTGTTTACTGTTAGCTGCCGTTTACCGTTAGCTGCCGTTTACTGTTAGCTGCTGTTTACTGTTAGCTGCACTCAGACGTCCTTGTGTCATATTTCTGCCTAAACATCAAAGAGCAC
>NW_019490400.1:0-447 GCF_002814215.2 Seriola lalandi dorsalis | reverse complement strand
TTAAAACAGCTGCACCTCATTTACACATCTGGACACTGTTCCCAGCGTGTGTGTGTGCGTGTGCGTGTGCGTGCGTGTGTGTTTGTTGAAGATTTAATTCCTGGCGTGTAGAGAGAGATGTTTGAATGTTAAAGCGACAGGGATGAAGGTGTCATTCACAGCTCAGTAACAGGGAGAAAGAGAGAGAGAGAGAGAGAGAGAGAGAGAGATGTCAGTGTGTGTGTGTATGTGTGTGTGTGTGTGTGTGTGTGTGCGTGTGTGTCCTGTTTGAAATTCTGCTCGTCTGTTATCTGACTCCATCCAAGAAATCCAGAGCAAGAGGGAGAAGGATAGAGACACAGACACACAGTTTGTGTCTCTCTGTGTTTACATTCATATTAATGATTCAGTTTTAACCAGATTAGCACTTTGACCAAGTTCTCTTGTAACTAGTCAACTGGAAAGTCT
>NW_019490399.1:0-449 GCF_002814215.2 Seriola lalandi dorsalis | reverse complement strand
AAACGTTTTGCTCCTGTGTCTCCAGTGGCGACTTTAGTGATAACGGCTTATTTCACAAATTATTCATAGTCAGTGAAACCAGACAATAAAGTCATGTGACTACATCACTGTGTGTGAACTGATGCAGTTGTGAAGATGTGTGAGGTGTAATGTGATGTGTATATACAGGAATAACACTGCACCAAGTTGAGATTGAATGTGGTTAAATAATTTTAGTGAAAACTGTGTTATTCTAGAAATGCATGTGTGCCTCCATTCCAGGAAAAAAGAGTGTTATACAAACTCTTGGCCCTCCCTGCTTCCCATCCTGCCTTTGTACCTGTTTTAATGTCAGTGAGGACAAAGAGCTCAGGCCAACTCTACTAAGTAGATCAACACGTGTGTGTGTGTGTGTGTGTGTGTGTGTGTGTGTGTGTGTGTGTGTGTGTGTGTGTAGTCTTTGGCAGCCT
>NW_019490398.1:0-449 GCF_002814215.2 Seriola lalandi dorsalis | reverse complement strand
TTAGCATGTTAGCATGCTAACAAGTACAGCTGAGGTTGGGAAGGTCATTAGATTTTCAGCTATTTGGTCATAAGCAAAAGAATTGAACAAATTAAAATTGGAGCCAGTGATAGTGCTAAATATGAAGTCAGGGGTTTAACAAAGTTATTAATCCTGTGAAGAACATGAATATGTACAATATCTCATGGCAATCAATAGTTATACCAAGTGGTGTTTGTCCAACTTATAATTCTTGAGCCACGCTGCTAGCTAGCTACCTGAAAACTCCCACCTGCACCCACCTAACCCTAACTCTGTTCACTGTTTGTATGTTAGCATGTTAACATTTGACAATTAGCAACGAACACGAACTACAACTGAGGCTGGTGGGGATGTGATTAGTTGTGGAGGTATTTGGTCATAAACCAAGGTAATGGGTAAATTAAAAGTTTGAGCTGTGATATAAAACC
>NW_019490397.1:0-449 GCF_002814215.2 Seriola lalandi dorsalis | reverse complement strand
CACACAAACTAACTTGTCCAGCAGCTCCTGTTATTAACTTAATTAGAGTTAATTCCCCAACTCCTAACTCGACTTTAACCTTCAGAGTTGGAGTCTGTGCAAATACAGATATCTAAATCCTTTCCTACGACAAACATTTGTAAATAACTAAAGAAATAATAAATCAAGAGAAGCATGTTTTAGCTGCAGTAGATCCTCTCTAAATAATCTCATTAATAATAGTCATTATTGTTACTGGATGATGCTCAACCTCCCACCTCTGTGTCTGTCCCTCCCTCAGTTCTCAGTCAGCGTGTACAACCCTCTGGCTCGGCCCGTCACTCGGCCCGTCAGGCTGCCCGTCAATGGAACAGCGTACGCGGTGTCTGACGCTAACGGCAAAGCTGTGGACTGTCAGGTGTGTGTGTGTGTGTGTGTGTGTGTGTGTGTGTGTGTGTGTGTGTGTGTGT
>NW_019490396.1:0-449 GCF_002814215.2 Seriola lalandi dorsalis | reverse complement strand
ATAAACAACATTTCCATCCACCCGGCCGCCTACACACACACACACACACACACACACACACACACACACACACACACACAGGCGTAAAAGTAATTGCACAAACAAGTGTAAATAAACACACTCAAGCACACAAGGAAACACACGTAATACCACAAAGGCACATAGGATATGTGCTCAAATATTCACATACACACAAACACACAGACACACACACACATACACACAGACCCCCTGCCTCACACATGAATAGATCCAGCAGCATTGCTTCAAAGAGAGAATATTCGATTAGTTAGTCCATCACCATGTGGCGGGAGGGAAGGGGAAACGTCAGTTTATGAACGTTGAAGCAACTCTGAGATAACACACAGAAATCCTGGCGACGTATTTCTACGTGTGTATGTACCAGTAATGGAAGACGTACGACTTTACTTAAGTAAAAGTAGCAATAC
>NW_019490395.1:0-449 GCF_002814215.2 Seriola lalandi dorsalis | reverse complement strand
AAATAAATATATATATATATATATATATATATATATATGTATATTAATCTCATATTTAAAAAAAAAAGCTAAAACTTATCCTCTTCTTTAGTAGTACAGTATGCAAAACAAACAACAAAGCAAACTGTGCAGCTGAGGAAACACGCTGCAGCATCACAGCTCCTGACAACAACAGTGGCGGGATTTGTCCCAGCCACACCCAAACACCGTCTTCAAAAGACTGAAAGATCCTGCATAAATATTTGCATGAGTGCCAAAGCTGATAGAGATAAACACTCATGGTCTTGAGCATTTGAGCAAGGAGGGTGCAACATCGGAACGTCAGCATGTGTCGCTGGCGGCTTGTGAGAGGACAGTTGTTTGTGCGTCCAGGAGTGAGCGGCCTAGCAAACTTGATTTCTTCCTGCCAGTGACATATTGAAATGGCGTGATTTTTTTTTTTTTTTTTT
>NW_019490394.1:0-449 GCF_002814215.2 Seriola lalandi dorsalis | reverse complement strand
AAAACACAAAAAGAAAAGCTGAATGAACGACAGAAACAAAGACGGTTTCTGTTCTTCCTCTCCATCACAAAGTCACACAGATGGAGGAAGAAGAAAAAGCTCTTAGTCTTAAAAGCATCATGTGATCTCAGCCAGGTGTGTCTGTCAGAAACTCCTCCGGGTTTCCACTGAGCAGACAGGTGTCCGTTAGACAGACGCTGCTTTCGCTGGAAAATGTTATTTCAGTAGAAGATGATGCGAACGCCGTCTGACAAACAGCTGCCAGAGGAACGGCAACGCACCTGAACGCTGCTTTGTTCGTCTTCTACAAAATGAAGTTTTCTGTGTTTCAGCACAAAACAACAAAAGATTTAGATCAACGTCCGTGACCCCAGGAAACAGGGTTAAAGGTCATGTGATGGAGACGAGCAGCATTTTAGCTCGTTAGCTTGTTGGCTACCACGCTCTGA
>NW_019490393.1:0-449 GCF_002814215.2 Seriola lalandi dorsalis | reverse complement strand
CACACACACACACACACACACACACGCACACACAAACCTCCGGTGGCCATATCCGCCACACTTCTTACTGGCGCTAATCAATCTTACAATACATTCATCATCAGCACCCCACCGCAGGCTCCGTCCTGCTGAGTGAAATCTCATTTAGGCCTCTTTGGATGTTTCACTGCGGAAATACGCAATTACATCACGGACATAGAGGGACCGGGCCTGGCAGGGAGCAGCCACTGACAATTAGACACCAAACAGACCAGGTGTGAACTGTTCTGCGGCACACCACAGAAGAAGAAGAAGAAGAGGAAAAAGAGGAAGCCTCTGTATATAGAAACTTAGTTTATTCATTCTCCTTGCTATCTATCTATCTATCTATCTATCTATCTATCTATCTATCTATCTATCTATCTATCTATCTATCTATCTATCTATCTATCTATCCATCCATCCATCCA
>NW_019490392.1:0-449 GCF_002814215.2 Seriola lalandi dorsalis | reverse complement strand
ACCTTTACACACATCTTGAAAATCCTTGTGTTAAGTGGAAAATCTTGTTCTGAAATTGTCAAAAATTGTCAAAAATGTCGCTGTCACTCGCTCCAGGAAATAGACGACACCACGGTTCGCCGTTACTAATGGATTTATTCATCTTCTGCACCATCATCACCAACGCCACCCCCATCGAACCAAGTAGATACACAATATTGTACAAAATAAACACACATGCATATTACAGCAAACTACAGAAACACTAATACAAACGTGCACGGCGACACATAAGCCTGTAAGTAAACAAACCTTGCTGGCTGCACAAGAGGGAATGAATGGATCAAAAATAAATCTTACAAACAGGCAGTGCGTCACCTTGGACTTTAAACTTTACAAAATCTAACTTTCTATCAACTTCATGTAAAATTGTTACAACTTTAAGTGTCCCCATGCAACACAGGCGCAAA
>NW_019490391.1:0-449 GCF_002814215.2 Seriola lalandi dorsalis | reverse complement strand
CACACACACACACACACACACACACACACACACACACACACACACACACACACACACATCCAGTAGAAAGGCTAGCAGAAGTTAGCTGTTCCAGTTGGCTTGAGTCAGCCGGTGGCCGCCTGCTCCGCCATCCGCTGGCTCGTCAGTAATGAGGGTCTGGGTCACTGTCAGTCGGGGTTAATGAGTTTAAACCTCGGAGAGACGAGCAGGGAGACGCACTGATGGGACATACTCTTGATAAGATAAGATAATGGTGCTTCTGTGCTCTGCTTTTCCTGTTAATTGTGCGCTCTCCTCTCCTTAATGTGCGTTCGCATGTGTGATTGTGCAGCTCGTGTTTCTGCGGGGTCGAGGGGGAAACTGCCTCTTTCAACTTTGAACCGATGTAACCAGCGACGCTGATGCTGTTGATGTGAAACAGATGATTTTCACCTGTTGTTGTTGTTTTT
>NW_019490390.1:0-670 GCF_002814215.2 Seriola lalandi dorsalis | reverse complement strand
TTTGTGTGTTTACATAAGAACTGTAGTCTGTAAGTCTCCATGGCAACAGTCAGAGCAGCAGCCATTTTGTTTTCAGGTTGACCGTCTCAGGTTTTGTTAACGTTTCTGGTTTTTAAGCTGCCTCTGATGAACACCATTTCCCATAAGCCCCAGACCTTTGCAAGTTAAAGGTCACAGCTTGACAGAAGAGGAGTGGTGAGGAGGCGTTAGCATGTTAGCACGTTAGCTTGGATGTGTCTGTACAGATCGGATCGGTGTAGACGGTTCTACACAGCAGAGATCACAACTGGAAAATCACATTACATTTCACTGGTACGTTAAACCTGTATATGAGCGGGGCTTGGTGACTGCATCGTTGTGACATCACAAAGTTCCAGAAGGCTGTGTGCATTTCTCTGTGGACTGAGGCTTTGATACTTTCACAGTATTAATATAGAAGCTAGAGCTGATCTATAATCTATAATCACACTACACATGGACACAGACCTTTACACTGGAGGAAGATTTAACCACATGAACGACTCAGCTCTGATGTCTGTTCCCTAATACAAGCTAATTTAATGCAAAGCTTCATTTCTGCCGTAGATTCACTCCACGACAACAGAAAGCCACAACACGGAGCAGTAATGTGTGTGTGTGTGTGTGTGTGTGTGTGTGTGTGTGTGTGTGT
>NW_019490389.1:0-449 GCF_002814215.2 Seriola lalandi dorsalis | reverse complement strand
CCCTAACACACACACACACACACACACACACACACACACAGACACACACACACACACACACACACACATAGACACTGCCTTCCCATGTGTTCTAAACCAGGTCTCATTTTCTTTTAAAACACACAAATACAAAAATCACACACACAATATGCAAAGTGCCACAAATCTGCTGCAAAATGAATCAAAAAATATAAAAATCAAGTATTTGCATTTTTTTCATTATAGTAAATCTTTGGAAAAACCATGTTCTACATCTAAAGATCCTCTGTCTTCCATAGGTTTAGACTTCTGATGAGTGAATTGCATCAAAGCGATTGAGAAAAAGAGGTCTTTTTAACCTCAGTGTTGAGTCTCTATAACCTCAGTCTTGTGTATGTATAACCTCAGTCTTGTCTCTATAACCTCAGTGTTGAGTCTCTATAACCTCAGTCTTGTCTCTATAACCTCAG
>NW_019490388.1:0-449 GCF_002814215.2 Seriola lalandi dorsalis | reverse complement strand
CAGCACATATGGTACAGAGCACTGGGGCTGCTAATGATGCACTGACCGGACGCCATTCTGCAGTATATGTGTGTGTGTGTGTGTGTGTGTGTGTGTGTGTGTTTGTGCGTGCATGTTTGGAATTTACTGTGGTGTGTGTATGAATGTGTCATCTTACAGACAGAGGTTTTTAATCACAGGGGAAATTTCTGTATATGAATGAATGGGGGGGGGGTAATATATACATTTCAATAGTTAAACATGAAAAAAAATAGTTACTAGGAATGGAAAATTGACTTCTATCATTTAGTTACCATAATGTTTTGGGGGATGTAAACACACATTATAAGTTACTATGTGGGCTAACAACTTTAGCTGTATATTTTTAGCCTGTATTTGTTTAAATTTGTCCAATTTCCTATGAATGGATTTTGTGACTGTTAATAATCATTGTCTTGCATCTGGAACGA
>NW_019490387.1:0-449 GCF_002814215.2 Seriola lalandi dorsalis | reverse complement strand
AGGTCTGTCTGCGCAGGTGGAAACACTTGATGTACAACACTGTAACAACCAGAGCAACAGAACAATCTAATAAATTGAATAACATTAATAATAATGAACTTGCCTGCATTCATTTGCATCCGGACACGTGCGGCTTCTGTCACTCTGATGTCGCACTGATCCTACATCTCCTCCTCCTCCCTCCGTCCTGACAGAGCAGCCAGTGTGTGTGTGTGTGTGTGTGTGTGTGTGTGTGTGTGTGTGTGAAGTGCGATGTCAGGCCCTCCTGCTGCTCGTTGATCATGATTTTCCTAGTAGAGCTCTCAATAACTCAGCGGGCCCTCATGCACCATGAGAGCGCAATTAGGTCGACTGACAACTGCATTTTTCTCTTCAGGAATAAAGCAGCGCGACCCGTTGGTATTAATCTCAATGGAGATTTTGACTGATGTAATGAACGGATGGGTTCC
>NW_019490386.1:0-449 GCF_002814215.2 Seriola lalandi dorsalis | reverse complement strand
CACACACACACACACACACACACACACACACACACACACACACACACACACACACACACACACACCCCACCTCACCCTCTCACTTGTTGCCTTGTGTCTTATCTCCACCCGGCTTAAATTCACTTTCTTTGGTGATGGTGGTGTCAGCCAACTCATTTGTTGTCCCGCCCAGTCGTGCAGCTTTTCCAGCCCCTCTCCTTTTCACCCCTATGCACATCACAAGAGTTGGCCTCCCACCATATTCCTCTCCTCTCCCCTGGGATGTGTTGCATGAAAGCAGATACCCACACATGTGTCGCCATGCCGATCCTGTCAGCATGTCACAGATCGACTACCCGCCGCGATTAAATCGCTGTTCTCTGGCACGGAGAGGTGTAGATTACATCTGCATGGTAGAGCGCCGTGCCTCCCATCTGACACACAGCATCAACAGAGAGAAAAAAAAAAAA
>NW_019490385.1:0-449 GCF_002814215.2 Seriola lalandi dorsalis | reverse complement strand
CACACACACACACACACACACACACACACACACACACACACATACACACACACACACACAGCAGCTATAAATGAACACATCAGGGGACTTGCATGATACCACTGTGTTTCCCCCCATCGGGGCTTCACTGTAAATCAGCAGCTGTCACATGTGTCAGTGTCCTGCTGCTCTTTGGATCCGAGGTCTGAATGTGTTTACACTCGTCATATCCAGATAAATCCAGATTCAATGTACCACTGTGCTCCACATATGTCTGTAACTATTAGCCAGATAAAGAAATCAGATTGCCTCCCAGCTGATAGCGATCTGTGTATCCCACAAACAAGCCGACGTCAACAAGAGGAAACATTCGGACAAGAAGGAAAAGCAGGAGTAGAGGAGGAAAAGCAAAGGTTTTCCTCTCCACAGTGTGACTACTTCCACACTGCATGCAATGGAGCTTTGCCTGA
>NW_019490384.1:0-658 GCF_002814215.2 Seriola lalandi dorsalis | reverse complement strand
CCGAAGCAGCACGAATGGCAGCTTGCTGCACCAAAACACGGTGCTGTGCTACCGTCTGAATGTCTGTGGCTCGTTCTGCAGTAGGAGAAAAACTGAGTGAAGATCAAGGACAAAAATACCTCAGTGAGGATAGTAAAGACTTCCATTAATACTGGGAGCCTTTTTTGTTGGATTGGAGCCAACAGAATATGCCACTGATTTCAGTATGTACCCGTGTGTGTGTGTGTGTGTGTGTGTGTGTGTGTGTGTGTGTGTGTGTGTGTGTTTGAGTTTGCGCATGCACGTGCGAGTGTGCAACTAAGCAATGTTTATATCACTATTTTCTCATTTGTGTGCTGACTGACGCTATTTTTTCTGAGCTCTGTTTTTAAGCCATCACATATACATTAACAAAATAAATGCTATTATAATGTTGAAATATATGTTTAATAGGTCTTTAATAAATGGAGCTTGTGTCCATTAGTATCCTGGGAGAAAAATCAGTAGAGGAAACATGGGGCTTCATCTTGATGGCTTGATGAGGAACAAACCAAGAGAATGATTGCGAATAAGTTTGGGGGAAAATAATGACTTTCAGGAACTAGCCTGTTTTTCCAGTTTTGATCTGTGGAAAATCAGATGACATGGCAACTGCTTATCCTACCATCTGTTACCGTGT
>NW_019490383.1:0-449 GCF_002814215.2 Seriola lalandi dorsalis | reverse complement strand
CTCCGACAGGCAGAGGAGCGCCTCTACAGAGACTACATCCACCGACTGCTGAAAGTGAGGAAACGATCCAGTCATGCCAGATATATAGTACATGTATGGGAGGGGTCGGTTGTTTGCAGTTGAGTGTCTCAGATAACTAGGTGTCTTTAATTTGCCTGATTACAGAGAATGACAAGTTCCATAGGTCTGTAATTACTGAAGAAATAGCTTATATGATAGGGATGCCCTGATTGATCGGCCGATCATGATGGTCCGATTTTCATTTTCAAATATAAAATTATATCAGTAGATTTCAATAATGAGGTACAATAACAATCATGATTTTCGTAAAAGCATACTAACCTAGAAACCTGTGACTGAATCATGAAAAAGTTTCAGAGCAATGGAGACACAGAGTGTTGTGGTAACCATAGTAACTCACTCACACACCTGCCTGCATGCACACGGCC
>NW_019490382.1:0-449 GCF_002814215.2 Seriola lalandi dorsalis | reverse complement strand
TTTGTCTTTGTTCTCAAACTCACTTCGTTCTTTTTATGTCCCAACTTGAAAACAGCGCTGTGCTTCACAGTTTGAGTGTCCAGTTTTTCAAAAGTCACTGATGAAACAGAAGTTTTTGTAGATCTCGGGTCCTCTTGGTCTTTATCTCCTTCATGCTGAGTGTTCTTTCTGGTAAAAACACCTGGAGCCCTGTTGACTCGCGGTTCGGTCCAGTCTAACTGGCCACAGAGGAAAGTTGGCACCACTCAAAGCATAGGGAGGGCACAAACGCCACTGCTTTCCCACCTATACAGCAATGTTAGAGCTCTGGGGCCCGTTTCACAAAACACCATAAGATTTCTACTTAAGTGCGGCATTTAAGGTTTAATTTCTCCTTAGCTGAGGGAGTTACTTAAGGGTGTCTTACAGGATCTCTTAAAATGTTTCCTTAGTTAAGAAAAAAAAGTTAT
>NW_019490380.1:0-565 GCF_002814215.2 Seriola lalandi dorsalis | reverse complement strand
ATTTAATTCTAATTACTTTTTGTTACATGCCATAGTGTTATGATGTTGTACGAATATGTGTATGGATATGTACATGTCTGTGGGGATTTGTACACACCATGCTTACGTGTTTGTGTGTGTGTGTGTGTGTGAGTGTGTGTGTGTGTGTGTGTGTGTGTGTGTGTGTGTGTGTGTGTGTGTGCGTGTGTGCGTTGTTCTGCCCTCCCCTATTATCCGTCAGGTGACTCGGCACGGCTGATCCCTGTTCTCCAATCAAGAGCTGGAGCTATAAAGGTGCAGTGAAGAGGCCTGGTGAGCGCCACAGAGTGCCGTTCAGCTGCTGATGAGCTGTGTGGCGTCTTACGATAGCTGCAGTGGTTTAAGTTTCCCACTGAGTGTTCCACTGCTGTTTTTTTGTTATAGTTTTCTCTAATTGTGAATAAAATTCCATATTTTTAACTGAATCTGTTTTCCTGTTTCTTTTCTGTTTTGCCCAGTCCTTATTTTATTCATTGTTACTTCCCTGTACCACTTGTCTCTCAAAGGAAATGTAACACTTTTAAACATTAGTATTCAAAAAAAGAAA
>NW_019490379.1:0-449 GCF_002814215.2 Seriola lalandi dorsalis | reverse complement strand
ATCGCCATGGTTACTATAATAGCAGTCATGGCTTGGTTAGGTTTAGGAAAGGATGGTGATTTTGGTTAAAAAAAGTACTTCCTCAACATTAGACGATCTTTGTTGTCATGGTTACAATAATAACAATGAACACTCGTTGATAATAGAAACAACATAAACAGCTACTTTCACATGGGAATCGAACACCGCTCTCCTGTGTCATATTCATCCATCCACCACAACCTCCTCCTGACGTGGACTTTGTCTCTCTTTATACTACATCACCGACACTTTTCCCTTTGCTCGTGTCATAATTACTATGGCCACTAGATGTCGCCTAGCAACAAAACGTAACTATGAGTCATAATAACCTGCTGCACGGACGGACTATGGGCTCATTTTTTTCCAGGAGGACAGTCTCAGTTGTTTAGTTCTATACATTTAAACTGCGTCTGAAATCCTAGTTCTTT
>NW_019490378.1:0-449 GCF_002814215.2 Seriola lalandi dorsalis | reverse complement strand
CAAGGAGTGTGTGTGTGTGTGTGTGTGTGTGTGTGTGTGTGTGTGTGTGGCATGTTTCAGCTCTTGTGTGTGTGAAAAAGGGAAAACAAAACATCTAAACTCTTACCTCCTACTCAGTCTCACCCTCCATCCTGCTTCCAATCCGTCTTGTTGTTTCTCTAAGAAACCAGATACTGTGTGTGTCTGGCGTTTGTTTTGACTTCCTGGGTCAAAATTTTGAACTATCAAAAAGAAGAAAGTTTTGCTTATCTTCCCGCTGTGATAGCGTCCTCCTACATTAGGGTCCTAACCTTGAAGACATTCATAGTGTTGTTAACATGAAACAATTCAAAAGACCCGTGTGCTTTCTCACCTCCACAGCACGGAGGGAGTGTGAATGTTGTGTCATTGGACTTGAAGAATTATAGAAAGTCTGATTTTAGTAAAGGTGTGTGTGTGTGTGTGTGTGT
>NW_019490377.1:0-450 GCF_002814215.2 Seriola lalandi dorsalis | reverse complement strand
ATGGTCCATTCACCCAGAGGAGGGTTTTCAGACAGCTGGAACTCTTTGGACACGACCCCGAGGACGCCGTCCACGGACAGCCACTGTCTGAGCACGTTTCCCCTCGGGTCCTGGATCAGGGAGGACACGCACACAGAAAGAAGTAATGATTATCCACGAGCAGTAGACTGGCAGATGAATCTATAATGAAAATCATCATCATCATCAGCCATAACATCATATGTAGAGCAGCTGCTGCTGCTGCTGCTGCTGCTGCTGCTGCTGATGATGATGATGATGATGATGATGACTCTCATTCAGACCTGTGGCTCATGAATGATGGATTGTTGTGGTGGATATTTTTCCACAGATTTTGTTTGTTAAGAAGTTGAATATTGTAAAGATTAATGTCCCATTCACTCTGGTAACTGTCTCTCACATTCTTTAGGTGAACTTTTCCTTTCTAAGCAG
>NW_019490376.1:0-450 GCF_002814215.2 Seriola lalandi dorsalis | reverse complement strand
TGACAAACCAGGGGCATAATGGATTCCACATAACACCACTGCACACACACACACACACACACACACACACACAACACATAAACACGGGGGAAAACACACAAGTGCAGAGGCATAATTGAGATGTTTCAACATGAGACAGAGAGGGAATCGGCGCACGAAGGCACATATGCAAATTCAGACAAACAAACAAACCACAAACACACACACATACACAACACGCACGCAGACACACAACACAAAGCTGTACCAGCCCAACCATTAGTCAGAATAGATGTAAGCTTAAATTACAGAGGCTTTTAGTGATTATAATCAAGGGGAAATGTCCAACGGATTGTGTGGATGTTCACTGTGTCTCATCATGTACTAAAAAAATGCAAATGCTTTTACATTTAGAAAGCGTCCAGTACTTCTCTGACATTTAACAAATGCATGAGTTTTATGTCTGTTTTG
>NW_019490375.1:0-450 GCF_002814215.2 Seriola lalandi dorsalis | reverse complement strand
GTCCAGTCAGTTTTCCTATTCCAGCTGTGTACTGTATGTGTCTTGGCCGGCTATAGTATTTGTGTTATCTGTCATGGTAAAGTGTGTAATACAGATAATAAATAGTAGATGTATTTGTTTTATTCATCATCACCTGCACCTGTGGGTGCTGAGTGACACAGCATGGTCTAGTAAGTATACATTCTCTACAGTCCCTCAGTGTATTCAGTGATGACATATGAGTCTAATTTAACCTCCTAGGACCTGGCGTACACATATGTGGACCTCACATTTTGGGTTCTCTAGACCACAATACTAACTTTTTCTCAACAAGGGCCTGGTGACCACATATGAGGATATTATACTGCCACTCAGTAATCGAAATTTAAAACTAATGCCCTCATATGTGGACATTATTTTTCTCAGGTCCCAATCAGCCTAAATAGCAAAGAGAAATTAAAAATGCTCGCC
>NW_019490374.1:0-450 GCF_002814215.2 Seriola lalandi dorsalis | reverse complement strand
AATTAATTAAATCGGAAGAAATTCTTGTAATATAATACTTAGAAGCACTGAAAAAAATTGATAACTCTATGCCATATTGTCACTGACGAGCTTGACCATGAAACAGGTATTAAGTTGCATTGTTTGTATTGTGCATTGTGTAAATTTATCTTTGTGAGCTCTGTGGAAATATTACAACTAGATTTCAAAACAGGGCCGCGGACTATAAGACAGGGCCTCAAAATTAGGTAAAGATACAGTAGCTGCCTTTGGCCCTTATTTATCAATTTATATTATATCAGTTAATCAAATTATAGCAAACAACCTGCCACAAAGTGAAACTGGAGTTTTAGAAGGAACTCGGGAACCAAAGGCATTTGCAACTTTGCACAGTTGGTAATCTATCCAGTGTGTGTGTGTGTGTGTGTGTGTGTGTGTGTGTGTGTGTGTGTGTGTGTGTTACTCTACTAT
>NW_019490373.1:0-450 GCF_002814215.2 Seriola lalandi dorsalis | reverse complement strand
CTCGAGGGAACTGTGATGAGTGGAAACAGGTGTGCGGATGGATGGGCGGGGCAGACAGGTGTGGAGAAACATGATGATTGGGGAAAGTGAACAAGGGCAACAAGGGAACTGAGGGTCAGACTGTGACAAAATGAAGCTGTGTTCACTAATATATGCTTTAATGTGGACTTGCAAACTCAGCACTTATGTGTACTTGTTGCTTCACCTTCTCTACCATCAATGAAATTCAAAATTTCACACAAAGATTCTTCACTTTAAAAGTCAGCGGCTCAGTGGATTAAATCTCTGCCTTTTGCGATAGGGCTTTTATTGTGAACCTCATTGATGGAAGCCTAACAACAATTAAGAAAACTGCAAAGTGGACAGGATTAAAAATAACTGAACTAGTAATTCTGTTAAAAAGAAAAACTTAGGGCAGCAGTGTGGGGTGCCTGATATTATTCTGTTTTT
>NW_019490372.1:0-450 GCF_002814215.2 Seriola lalandi dorsalis | reverse complement strand
CATCAGTTTTATCCTCAGGACACATTTTGATTCACGAGCCACCTTCATGAGTTGATACTGAAATCTAAAGAAAAGGCTGGTGATGAACCAGCATCAGTTTGTTTGGACTGAAACAAGTTTGTTTTTGGTCTGAACATATTTTGAAGGCTCATAGAGATAGTATATCTGCACTGAAGACAATATTCAATATAACATTTGACCATTTTCATTCAGGGAAATAAAAAATTCAATTCAATTTGTTCTCGTATGTTATTTTATGTTTTTAGAGAGAAGAAATCAATCAGTTTGAAAGCTGCATGCCTCCTATTCATTAAGCTACTAGGTTTTATATATATGCTGTATCTATACTTAGCATGTGGGTGGTTCTGTGTGTGTGTGTGTGTGTGTGTGTGTGTGTGTGTGTATGTGTGTGTGTGCATGTATGTGTATGTGTGTGTGTGTGTGTGTATA
>NW_019490371.1:0-450 GCF_002814215.2 Seriola lalandi dorsalis | reverse complement strand
AGAGAGAGAGAGAGAGAGAGAGAGAGAGAGAGAGAGAGAGAGAGAGGTGGAAGGAGTGGGTGACAGAGAGAACGAAAGAGAGAGAGAGAGAGAGAGGGGTGGAAGGAGTGGGTGACAGAGAGAACGAAAGAGAGAGAGTGTAACAAGAAAATGAGCAGGTGAGTAAAAGCTCTTTTGGACCAAGGACAAGGAAAGGCTTTTACACTTTAAGTGGTAAATGTACAGAGCTGCCATGTTTGTATGTAGGCTGTGTTTCCTCTGGCTGCCATTCACTTGCTGTACATTGATTAATGTACAGAACACTGATAAGATGGATTGTTATTATATTCTTTTAAAATAATTTCAGTATTTTTGTAGGAAATAAAACCAGTTCGGTTGCCCAAACATCAACCATGAATATCTAAGTATTTAAAAACTAAGTGCCTGAACAAATAATTCCCTCCTGGTGGA
>NW_019490370.1:0-450 GCF_002814215.2 Seriola lalandi dorsalis | reverse complement strand
GTTTTTACCTAACACCGGCTTTACCAACACCGTCGACCCTGACTACTCTTCTCTATGTAGTCGGGCAGCTTTACATGGCATTAGCTAATTAAATGCTGAATTCAATCATCTGTATATTCGATGTTGCAGTTAAAAATAGCCAATGTTACAGGGGTCACTGTGAATTCACATTTACTTTTGCCGGTGGGCAAAAGCATTGATGGTTCGCGCTAAAATTCAATAACGTCAGTGACTGTTTGGTTTGTACTCAAAACAAGGGCAACTGACGCAAAGTGATTGTAAGTCTTATTTTCTATCAGTCACTGCAGTTGTAGTAGTCTACGCCTGTACAGCGTAGGCTTGTGCAGGAAATGCAGTATCAGTGTGATGTGATGTGCTGTGCTGTGCTGTGCTGTGACGTTAATGTTACACTTATTTCGACACAGGTACCTCTGTCGGCGAACCCTGAAG
>NW_019490369.1:0-450 GCF_002814215.2 Seriola lalandi dorsalis | reverse complement strand
TAAACTCAGGAATTCATATTTCACAAGATAAATGACTCATTTTAAGTCAAAAACATTAGACGCCTTACACCCAGGCTGACTCTCACCGAAGACCGATGTTACCATGGTAACAATCAATGACCCCTGTGCTGACCAGTAACACCCAACTAAAAAAAACAGGAAAATTTGATTTTTCTTTTTATTGCTTCACTCTTTGCTGAATTTCCCAAGTAAAAAAAGTAAAATTTTTTGCTTGGGTAAATGGAGCTGTCAGCGGTTTTTTATTTTTTATTTTTGTGTCGATCCAAAAGTCTACGAGAGAGAAATATCACCAAACACTGAGAACATGAACCAGACTTTTACTGCAGGAACCCTGGAAGCTAAATCTGAGACAGTTCCCCTGCAACTCCCATCAACCATCAGTGTTGATGTGTTCAGTGTTAAAAATAGCTGTGAGAATATCTTTACCTG
>NW_019490368.1:0-450 GCF_002814215.2 Seriola lalandi dorsalis | reverse complement strand
CTAGAGAGAAGACGTCTCACTCTGTTGGAGATGTTGGAACCACAGAAACACTCATCACTCATCCACATACAAGTACAGCATGACGAGTACCAGTAAAGTTTAGCTCGTAACGATCCATTAATTTAAGTGCGGATTGACTTAACAAGAAATTCCATGAAGTGGTGCGTTTAGAAATATTAGCATTTGTCAACCAGAGAATGTTGAGTTTATTTTCACACTGTAAAATAATCCTGTTCTGAAACTGAAGGTGACCAACACAGTTCATGATTTGTGTTTATGTAAATGTTCTTATCAGTTGGACTGTGCTGTCGTTTTGTGGAGCCGACGGAAAGTTGACTCTGAGTTTCCAGTTTTAACCAAGAATTTTGACTTTTCAAAGATCACATTTAATAATTATAATCATATAAAATATTAATTAATACACTTTATATAAGTAGCACCTTTCAAAAC
>NW_019490367.1:0-450 GCF_002814215.2 Seriola lalandi dorsalis | reverse complement strand
TAGTAAGCTTTGATTTTTCTAACATGAGTATATATATATATATATATATATATATATATACTGTATGTTTTGAATTAGCTGTAAAAAACATCTATTTACTTTTAAGAGGTGGATCTCTCTTCATTCACTGTCTCCCTGTTCTTTGAGAACGGAGCTTAAATGGAGCAGCGACCCTGAACCAGACACTCGCTGAAAATCGTAACTACGGGTGGGTTTATGGAGACTACATCACATATGAACAGTGCTGCTGCAGGAGCCTTCCTCCCTGAGAGATGAGGATGAAAGAGAGACTGAGACCCTGAGAGGAAAAGAGAGGAAGACAAGGAAGGAGGGAAGATAAAATGAAGATGGAGAAGATGTATGAGAGAAAAGAGGCGGAAATTGAGACAGTGGAGCTGCACATGATGAGTCCAGTCTCCAGACTCACACCTACACACACAGACACACACA
>NW_019490366.1:0-450 GCF_002814215.2 Seriola lalandi dorsalis | reverse complement strand
GTTCTAGTTTCTCTTCTCTCTTGTGTTCTTGAAACTAAAACTCTGAACCAGGTTTTAGTTTCAATTCGCTTTGTGACATTTTTCCTTTAGTTGTGTGATAGACTTTACACTCAGCTCCTATAAGACTGAGATGTCCGTGTCCATTATCCTGCAGGGCGTGCGTGTGTGTGTGTAACAGCTGACCTGATTAGCAGAGTGGCTGCAGTGAGCTTCTAGCTTGCAGGTAAATCTGATGCAGAAATCTGCTGGACTGGACTGAACTGACTGTCAGTCACACAGCTCAGTCTGTCTCTGACACAACAAGTGTCTCACCTCCTCATCTGTCTTTATATCTATATACACACACACACACACACACACACACACACACACACACACACACTAAAGCTGCACAATTAGTTCAATATCCAAATCACAGCAGTTGCTGTTTTTTTTTTTTTTTTTTTTTTG
>NW_019490365.1:0-450 GCF_002814215.2 Seriola lalandi dorsalis | reverse complement strand
ATGATTCATTGTGTGCTTGTGTTAGTGGATAGTTATTATTTGGCTCTCATTAATGAAACTGTTATTGTTGTAACAGAACAACTGAAGTGAAGTTAGACTGTTTCTGCAGTTTTTGGTGGCTACTAAGCAGCTCAAGGTCCATTAACACCACCCTCTGGACGGGAGTAGAACTGACTCTCCATGCAGCAGACTGCAGGCAGATTTGTGATCTGATGTACAGTATGTGGCTAATAAGTGTGTAAATGAAGAGGTAGTGTCTTAAATCTCATATGAGACACTTGAAATGTCAATGGGGGCCCTGCGTTCCCAAGGTCAAAGGTCAATCTCCACGTTTGGGGAAAAAAAAACCCATTTATTTCAGTTTGACAGGTTTCTCTTGTCATCTTCAGGTGTCGCCCTTCCTGCTGGCGCTGACAGGAAACAGCCGAGAGCTGCAGCTGGACTGAAGGA
>NW_019490364.1:0-450 GCF_002814215.2 Seriola lalandi dorsalis | reverse complement strand
CAGTCCCCCCACCCCCCTCCTGCTCACTGTGCACTGACCAGTGTTACTGATTGCTCCTGTATCACAGTTGTGTTGATTTATTGGCTCTGCAGCGATCTTGATCCCCCTCATTAGCTCCTTCATTACGCCGTCGATCATTTCACGGTGGGCCATATTGTACAGATTGTACTCAGTTTTATTGAGCTGGCTCTGAGCACATTCTTGTGGTCGGTGGTTATTGTGATAGATTCCTTATTGTCTCACATTTGATCTTCAGGTTCTATTTAATTTGTTGTCAAAAAGCTCAAGCTTTTCCTCTGTTTACATGAAAAAGAAAGTTTTTCTCTTGGTGAGGATAATGTAAAAGATCAGATTCTGGATAAATCAAACCAAAACAACAACTGGACTATAAGTCAGTCACACTATTTAACTGTTAACCGATTATTTCCATTAATCATTTAATCTATAAAA
>NW_019490363.1:0-450 GCF_002814215.2 Seriola lalandi dorsalis | reverse complement strand
TTGTCTAAAATCACTTCCTGTTTACTTCGTAGTGCACTATATTTACCCTCTGCTCTGAGTGTCACAACTCTGAGGATTCTGACAAATTCATCCACTTGAGCATCCACTTCTTATGCAATAGCTCTCCAGCTACATAACTTAATTGTCGTGCAAGTGGTCTCTCCGTCACCAAACTTATCACCACTTATTACCTCGCTGCGCTGCTTCCAGGTGTGAGCAGGCACTTCACAGGTGCAACAACAGCAGACTCAGAGAGAGGTCTCAGTCTGTACACACCCACACACCTGAGAAGAGGCCTAATCACGTAAAGTCAGTGAAATCACCTGTGAGTTAGGAGGGAACTGAAAGCTCGACAGGTTATAGAATATATTCTTTCGAGGCGTATAGAGATATCTGATCCCGATAATAGTAATGTTACGTACAGTGGACACTTTGACGTGTAAAACACAC
>NW_019490362.1:0-450 GCF_002814215.2 Seriola lalandi dorsalis | reverse complement strand
TCAACTGAACCATCATCTCCAATGAGATAGTTTACTCAGAAAAGTTCAGTTACTGACTCTAACAAAGGAGAAGTATAAGGCGTTCATTAAAACAAAATAACCCCAGGCTCAGAGAATCAAAGCAATAAAGCAGACGGGATAAATAAATAAATGAATGAAATGAAGATCATGGAATCAAGTCAGAGAAATGGTGAGGAGACCACAAGAAACCCTTGAGATATGGAAACAAACCTGCAATATATAGACAAACGATTAGCGTACCATGTCATCAGTAAAGATGATTCATTGCTGTATCACACACGTGTGCACACATGCACATGTACTGCACTATATGTAACACACATACAAACATGAGCACACAAGTGCATACAGTACAAACACATGCAGACACACACACACACACACACACACACACACACACACACACACACACACACACACACACACACA
>NW_019490361.1:0-450 GCF_002814215.2 Seriola lalandi dorsalis | reverse complement strand
TGCTCAGTAATTCAGTTCAAGGAAATTAAAGACTGGTGCAATTCTGAACCGGCAAACTGCTGAAGATGACGCAATCTTACGAACATTGCTGACCTATGCCAAAACGTAACCAGGAAGATGGTTTTTGAAGGGGATGAAATTTGTTGCGAATATGTTGTTTTCATAATCATTGGACGCCAAACTTGTAATTGAAAATAAAATTAGATTAATGGTCCAGCCCTACTACAGTCCAGTTCCTAATTCGTCCACTTCCCTTATCTCTGCTCTGAGTGAGGAAACATCAGACCGATCAGCTGATCATATTGATCTTATCCTACATCAAACACGATTGGAGTTTTAAACCAGAAATTTTCGGGTTAGATTGGATTAGTGTTGTCATTGATCATTCGTCATTTAAAATGATTGGATGTGTATTAACAAAAACAACCATGAACACACTTTATTGATTCA
>NW_019490360.1:0-450 GCF_002814215.2 Seriola lalandi dorsalis | reverse complement strand
TTTTTTTTTTTCTTTCTGTAGATCTTCTTTGTCCTGAGGAAGAAGAACAGTCAGGTGACATTTCTTCATGTGTACCATCACTCCATCATGCCCTTCACCTGGTGGTTTGGTGTTCGTTTTGCTCCAGGTAGAATTCTTTTTGGTTTTTTTTGTTTGTTTTTATATACCATCAAAATTTTTCCATGACATTTCACCAATTTCTTTTGACATTTTTTCTGGTCTCAATCCTAATACACTCCCTATTTCAGGTGGTCTGGGGACATTCCACGCCTTGCTCAACTGTGTTGTCCATGTTATCATGTACTCATACTATGGTCTGACTGCCATGGGCCCCAACTACCAGAAGTACCTGTGGTGGAAAAAATACCTCACTACCATTCAACTGGTATGTTAAGCGGGCTAACTAGCTCATGGTTTTTGGTATATCTTGGAATTTCAAAGTGTATTTTT
>NW_019490359.1:0-453 GCF_002814215.2 Seriola lalandi dorsalis | reverse complement strand
TCATTTTTATGCCTTACTGTACTATGTTGTTTCATTCCTTACCATACTATGACGTTTTTATGACCTTTTATACATTTATATAACATGATGTTTTTTTGACATTTTATGCCATACTATACTATGACGTTTTTTGTCATTTTTATGCCATACTATACTATGAGGTTTTATGTCATTTTTATGCCCTACATTACAATTTTATTTGATGCCTTACCATACTACGACGTTTTTATGACCTTTTATACCTTAAGATAACATGATGGTTTTTTGACATTTTATACCATACTATACTATGACGTTTTTGACATTTCTTTGCCATACTATATTATGATGTTTTTTTTGTCATTTTTATGCCTCACACTACAATTTTATTTGATGCCTTAAAATACTATGACGTTTTTACAACCTTTTATACCTTAATATATCATGATGTTTTTTTTGACATTTTATGCCATA
>NW_019490358.1:0-450 GCF_002814215.2 Seriola lalandi dorsalis | reverse complement strand
TATATTAACAGTTAATCACTTTGACAGAAAATTATAGCCTGATCGCAGAAAAACAAACATGACTCCAAATGACTGCTAATATTGCTTTGTATCTGCTGGATGTGTATATAACCAACTGCTTTTAACTAGAGTGTAATATAAACTTAAAACTTGTCTGACATTTTGTAAATCTGTTGTTGCAGGTTTAAATGTTTTCTCTCCTATTGTTTACAGCTGTAGTGTCTCCCCACCCAAACGTAGTCGGGGTAAACCTGCACTGGCCAAAGTCCCTGGCAGTGAGAATGGAGACATCTCTGGGTCTGGTGTGTATGAAGAAAGGGCAATCAAACTACAGTGAAATGCCACTGTTTTTGTGTGCTTATTGGATGTGTAATGCAAGATTATACACACAAAAAACAAAAGTTTAGTATTTTTATGTTCAGTTCAGTTCAGTTTAAAGTTTGGGCTCAA
>NW_019490357.1:0-577 GCF_002814215.2 Seriola lalandi dorsalis | reverse complement strand
ATTTAAGATTAAAATTAGATTAACTAAGTGTTTTATAATATCCTTATGTTTTTCCATGCAAGACAGTAATGTAACATTAGAATTTGCTGATGCGGGCAGATTCCCTGCAGGGGCCCATGGGTGGACCCATGCACCAGTGCAAAACATGCTGCTGCAGCTCTGAATCAGGGTCACTCGGGCAGAGGCCCCTGCCCTCAGTGCCCCCCCACCCCATCCCCTTAAGCTGCTCTAATGCCATTAACCAGGGGGCTGTGGGTGACTTAGAGGGGGGCATATCCGCTCTAACCAACATGGGACGGATTAAGATCAATCTCTCATAGACACAAATGTGCACACAGACACACACACACACACACACACACTAACACACACACACGCACACACACACACACACACACACAAACCTAGACAGACAAAGCTTATCCTGCCAGCCAACTGTGTCTGTTGATTTGTTTATGTGGTGTTGACAAATAACTTGTTTACATCTCTGGGCAGACCTACCTCATCCTGACTCCTCTCTCTCTCTCTCCCTCTCTCTCTCCCTCTCTCTCTCTCTCTCTCTCTCCCTCTCTCTCTC
>NW_019490356.1:0-450 GCF_002814215.2 Seriola lalandi dorsalis | reverse complement strand
ATTCAATTTATCAATTAAAGCCCAAAAAAGTCATTTTCAAAAAGCCACGCCCCTCACACCATTTGTCTGATTGACTTGAATTTTGACACAGATGTCCAGCTCAATGTTGGACCATTAAAGTGCGCCTGGATAGATCACAGATCTTCTGATTGAATGATCATGAATGATCATCTGATGGATCATAGACCAGACAGTCAATGAATGTTGCCATGGCGCCGCATGGGTGGCAGCCTGCCACAGCAGCTCTGTACTCTTTTACTCTTTTTTACTCTTTAGTGTGATTTTTTTTCTTTTACTACTTAGTGTGATTTCTTCTCGTATTACACCGACACTTTAAGCAAGTGCAGCTATGGGTGTTTATACTTTTACAGTCGTGTTTTTGCCTCTTGCTATTTTTTGAACTTTTTGATGCAACGTCGGGAGACTCACTCTACCACGGACCCATTGTTT
>NW_019490355.1:0-450 GCF_002814215.2 Seriola lalandi dorsalis | reverse complement strand
TTAGCAAAGCCTCTAGCCCCAAAGAGTTTTAACTGAGAGCAGAAAGGAAGTGATGAAGTAATTAGGCTGGATAAGAAGGGGGAGCAAATCTGACTAAGGCCTCTCAGGTCAGTCAGCTCTGGCTTATATTGGTAGCCAATGCAAAGACTTCGGGATATATGTGATAAATGTGTATAAATGTGATCAAACTTCTTGCATATGCAGCAGAAAATATAACAAAATCAGAAAAAAAAATACATTAATTATAGGTTCTGTAAACGATCGTCACTGCCACTAGATGTCGCACTAGACCACCAGCATCTCAGACCAAAACAAACGCTTCGTTGGCCACGCCTCCGGCTTGCCTCCGGCGGGCTGGCCGTGGGGACTCCCAAATCAGCAGGTGGCCCGTCAAAACCTCAGTGATGTTTTTAAAGTTTTCCCCGGATCCGTCAGTGGCATTCCTGCGGG
>NW_019490354.1:0-450 GCF_002814215.2 Seriola lalandi dorsalis | reverse complement strand
TGTGTGTGTGTGTGTGTGTGTGTGTGTGTGTGTGTGTTCCCAGTGCGTGACCGGGTCAGGACAAAGATGGAGAGAGACATCCTGGTGGAGGTCAACCATCCCTTCATCGTCAAACTGCACTACGGTGAGTCAGACAATAACAGACCTCCCTGATGAGTCACCAGCTCCGCTCCGGCCAATCAGAGCTCGTTGCTCGTCTTCTAGCAGAGCAACAAAGCTGGCAGTGGAAATGTTCAGCAGGCGGGAACTTCTCAGATCTTATCTAAAATCACTTTCCTCTTCTTCCTCCCTCCCTTCCTTCCTCTCCTTCCTTCCTTCCTCTCCTTCCTTCCTCTCCTTCCTGCAGCGTTTCAGACGGAGGGGAAGCTTTACTTGATCCTGGATTTTCTCCGAGGAGGAGATCTCTTCACTCGGCTCTCCAAGGAGGTAACGCCTGTTTCACCTGTTTCA
>NW_019490353.1:0-450 GCF_002814215.2 Seriola lalandi dorsalis | reverse complement strand
GATACAAAAATTGTTTACTTATTAATGCAGGTGATAAAACAGAAAGCTATGATTTCCTTATTCAACACAAGTCTGTCATAGATAATTAACAAAGACATGAAATATCTGAGCAGGCCTCAGACCTTGCACACCCTGCTATCAGGTTTAAGTTGACAAATGGAGACTTTATTATTGCAACCCCACAGTTAACCTGTCAGTCCTTCTCTCAGCCTCTGTCACACACACACACACACACACACACACACACACACAAATGTAGATGGCTGATAAACCTCTAATTACTGTCCCAGCTTCATCTGGTCTCTGTGGCCTTCTTGTTTCATTTGAATAAAATAAAAATAGATAAATAAAAAATGGAGTGACACAGTCAGAACCCCTCTCCACAATTTCAGTAAATTACTTCTTGCTTGGAGCAACTCGGTGACACCGACACACACTCACACCTCTGCA
>NW_019490352.1:0-450 GCF_002814215.2 Seriola lalandi dorsalis | reverse complement strand
AACATTTTCTTCCTTACATGAGCTTCTTCCAGTAACGTGATTCAGTTTGCGTTATTGCTGTGTTCACACATGCTCACACGCTCTCACGCTTACCGACAGGGAGCGTCTGTCATGTTTCATACCAGAGGAGACTAAAGAGGAGGAAATGAGAGCAGAGATGTTGGTGAGTCCAGCTTTCTCCGGACGCGCTGCTGCTCACTGCCGTTACCCCTTTGCACCCAACGCACTAATTTAATGTGGTAAACAGGGTGAATCTGCAGCACCTCACTGAGGATGATGATGATGATGATGATGATGATGATGATGATGATGATGATGATGTGTTTTTTTCTGTTGTCACTTACAAGCTGATACGCCGGGTGTATGTTGTGTAGTATAGTGGATTCACATTCACCTCCTCCTCCTACGCAGACTCTTGGACAACTTGATGAGGTTTAGATTTCCAGAAGA
>NW_019490351.1:0-450 GCF_002814215.2 Seriola lalandi dorsalis | reverse complement strand
CGATAATATGCAGCCCATTTGCCAAAAGCTTCTCTGGAACTGTGTATTTCTGATATCAAATGATCAGATTACACTATAGTGTAGAAGGCCTGAGGATATTGTGCTGCGCCGTTTGTCAAAACAAACTTCTTTTATAGATTTCTTTGAATTATTTTGGCTTCCTTTGACAGTATAACTCAAAGCTCAGGGAGGGAATCTGATATGAACTGTATGCGTTAAAGTCTTTTGGCCAAACCCATGAAGATGTCATGGCAGGTAAAGCTGACATATAAAGCTGTTACGTGGCCTTGGGTATACCACGCGTCTGGTTTAAAGAGGGTGACATCACTTCCATGGTCAGGTGGAGCAATGTGATATGGACACACATAACAATGAAACACATGTACACATACAAGCAAATAAGATTTGATTTGGGAGTGATGCTTTGAGTGTGAGTGTGTGTGTGTGTGT
>NW_019490350.1:0-450 GCF_002814215.2 Seriola lalandi dorsalis | reverse complement strand
AATTCATTTTCACTGAAATGTTGTGGTATAGAAGTATAAAATAAAATAAGTACAAGTACGTCATGATTGTACTCAAGTATGGTACTTGAGTAGATGTTCTTAGTTACTTTCCACCACTGCAGATATTGCAGTTTTCAGGCCAAGAACAGCTTTTCTTCTGTGCACAATTTGTTTTATTTTTATAAAAATTTTTCTCAGTCTTTGTTACAGGTCTGCATTCACTCACATCTAGATTATATGACTAATGAAATATTCCGTTTATAGTCCAGTTTATTGTCTGATCCACTTTGGTGCCACAGCACCACACTCCTTCAGGAAATTTTATAACTAACATTTAAGATCTATTTGTGATGACTATTTGTAAGTTTCATATTATCATTGTTCTGTAATGGTCGCCATGGTTTGTAAGTTTGTGGCCCATTAAAACATGGCAAACATTTAATGTTATAT
>NW_019490349.1:0-450 GCF_002814215.2 Seriola lalandi dorsalis | reverse complement strand
TAGCACGCTGCTTGTCAGACGGACATCAGGCCACAAGGAGGTGGTGGTAAAACATAAGAATTAGACTGATTAGTCAACAAGAGACACCTGTCATAACAACCAATGGCAGCCGGAAGAGCACTTAAAAATTCACACTAGCAGCACCAGGAAACAAACACCCAATGCAGAGTTTCCCTGTGAACAGGTCAAGGAAAAACTCTCATCTAAAACGATTAGGTGTGAGAGTCTGCAGGAAATCAATCTAGAAAGCCTTCTCTGCTGTGGGAGGATTTGCACTCACAGTATTTCCAAAAATCCTGGCCATTGTTACATCTAGTGCTACCTAGACACGTTGATTGCGAGTTCTGGTATTAATGTGCCCGTGCAGGTTTTTGAGACACCTGCCTTTTCTACTCACCGAGTGTGGAATAATCATCCAGAGTAACATGGACAGATGTGGTGCTGCTGCTG
>NW_019490346.1:0-450 GCF_002814215.2 Seriola lalandi dorsalis | reverse complement strand
CCAGTTCCAGAACTATTTTTTATAAAATAAACAAACAAATCATAATCTGTTGTTGCTTATTTATGTAATATGGCGCTAGTAGAAATGTTGTGTAAAAGCAATATCACAATCTAGTTCGTGATGTCCTGAATATCTGCACAGCTGTGATTCGGTCAGCGGCTGGTTGCCGAAGACAATCGTGCTGACAGTAAAACATTTTTCCCTCTAGAGTGATATTGCTTAATTATATCCATTCCAACTTGCCCTCCAAGAGGCTACGTCTTCAGGACAACCGATGTAAGCATGCTAGCATTTGATTGACTGAAAGGGTGGGGGCTATCTGAAGGCTCACGTCATGTCAGATGTCAAAGTGGTACCTAAAGTCACCAAAAAAATGTCAACTGATGTTATTTAACCATGTAAGCTAGCGTTAACTAGCAAGCTAACCCTGGCATCTGTCTTCTGTAGGCT
>NW_019490345.1:0-450 GCF_002814215.2 Seriola lalandi dorsalis | reverse complement strand
CGAGAGCGAGGGCGAGAGCGAGGGCGAGAGCGAGGGCGAGAGCGAGGGCGAGAGCGAGGGCGAGAGCGAGGGCTCACCTCCGACCTGTCCTTGGCTCTCACGGTGATCTGACATGTTTTTCCTATTTCTAGCTCATCAAGTCTGGTCAATTGAGTGCTGGGGAATCAATAATGTTCTTAAAGAATAAGACTGCAGCACTTTGCATAAACAGTTTAATAAATTATTCATAGACCAGCCAGCGATGGGAGATGGAACTAGGCCACACTCACTGTGGTGTCTCTGATGGGTTTCATAATAGTGTCTGGATAGACCTCTGAGACGCGAAGAGCTGTACAACATATTTTACTTCTTTACGTGTCTATATTAAGCTTTTGTGTCACACGCTGGGTGGAGGGGGAGTTTGTTTCTGAGCAACATGTTTTTTTAATGTTTTTTCTTTTTTTTTTTTTT
>NW_019490344.1:0-450 GCF_002814215.2 Seriola lalandi dorsalis | reverse complement strand
AAACTGATAAAAGTAAAAATCCTTCACTTTGATTCAGGAAGTTCACAATAAAAACTAGTTTTGTCTTCAAAAGTCAGTGAAATGTCAGAGAAGATCTTCCATGATGCAGCACAGAGACTTTTTTTCTCAAAGAAGAAGAAGAATAAACCACAATATAGACTGATAATGATTTGTTAAGCATGTACCAGGTAAAGGTTTGATCTATATCTCTGATTGGTTATTGATTCTCTGATCAGTCATGTGATGAGTTGAGAGTTGGCTGTTCAGGAGGAAGTCACAAATAGACGTGTCTTATTGCTCAGACTCAGTCAACAGCTGCTTTAGTCACTTCTATAGAGTTGGATCAGTTCAGGACCTGGACTGACATTGTATTATATTATTATTATTATGTGTGTTTTATTGAGATATGTATGTGTGTGTGTGTGTGTGTGTGTGTGTGTGTGTGTGTGT
>NW_019490343.1:0-450 GCF_002814215.2 Seriola lalandi dorsalis | reverse complement strand
TATACTATGACTTTTTTATCACTTTTTATGCTTTACTATGCTATGACCTTTTATGCCTTAATATACTATGACGTTTTTATAAATTTTTATGCCTTACTATACTATGACTTTTTTATCACTTTTTATGCTTTACTATGCTATGACCTTTTATGCCTTAATATACTATGACGTTTTTATAAATTTTTATGCCTTACTATACTATGACTTTTTTATCACTTTTTATGCCTTACTATACTATGACTTTTATCACTTTTTATGCCTCACTATACTATGACTTTTTTTTATCACTTTTTATGCCTCACTATACTATGACTTTTTTTTATCACTTTTTATGACTTACTATACTATGACTTTTTTATGAATTTTTTATACCGTACTATACTATGACTTTTTATGCCTTACTATGACGTTTTATGAATTTTTATGTCTTACTATACTAAGACGGTTTTA
>NW_019490342.1:0-585 GCF_002814215.2 Seriola lalandi dorsalis | reverse complement strand
TTTTTTTTTTTTTTTTTTTTTTTTTTACTTTTATTACTTACACAGAGAGCAAGTCATCAGCATGTGGCTGCAAACTTCATAAGAAGAGAGCGGACTTGTCTCCACGTGGGGCCTAATGGGTTGTTTCTGAGCCACAGCTGGTGTCTGATGTGAACATTAACTAGTTCCTGGCCTGATAACATACTGCGTCGCTGTTTACATGCTTGGTTATTAGTGTTAAATCACACCATTAAATCTGCCTCAGACATGATGCTTTTTTCTTAATGCTATGTAATATCTTTATTTCAGCCTTTTTTTAATCTATTAATCCTAACCTGGCTAAATAAATGTTGAATGAATAAAATAAACATGCGTCATTAACTAAAGACTTGCACATGCATTATATCGTCACCTTCCTAAAATAATGGCCTAAGTCATGTTTTGACAAAAATGTTTTTTTTGCCTAAATCACCCCCTCATGATGCTGGCCACCTCTGGTAAAATCGCCTGAATCCTCAGTTGAGGGGAACATGCAATTCTACCCCCGGTTGTATAATGGCCTATGTCAAAAGTGTGACTCTTTTGTTGAGTTTTTTGTGTTTCCTG
>NW_019490341.1:0-450 GCF_002814215.2 Seriola lalandi dorsalis | reverse complement strand
GTGTGTGTGTGTGTGTGTGTGTGTGTGTGTGTTTGAAAGAAATCATGGCTGAATTGTGTATGAACACAAAGGGTAAGTAAAGGAAGGAAAAGAAAAGAGCTGCAACTTATGATCCTTTAAAATAAAAGAAAACGCCTGTTTGTGGCGCCTTGTTTGTCTTTGAGGCGCAAACAACAACAACAACAACAACAACAACAACAAAGACTGATTCTCTTTAAAAAAGTTCCCTCAAAGTAACAGAGTGAAACTAAAGATGTGGGAGGAATGAAACACGTCTTACTGAACAGAGAGACCCGCTGGCCTCCACCCACACCTCCGTCACCCGCAGCGTTTCATCAGCAGTGAACTTTCACACTCGCGTCTTTACTGGATGGTTTCATTTGAAAAGAAAATTAAAAAAAAAAAAAGGGGGAAATTTCAAACAAAAAAAAAAAAAAAAAAAAAAAAAAA
>NW_019490340.1:0-669 GCF_002814215.2 Seriola lalandi dorsalis | reverse complement strand
TGTGTGTGTGTGTGTGTGTGTGTGTAAGAAAGAAGAGTTGTGCTAGTGAGATGTCAGCGTTGTTATTGTTACAGTCTAGTCTTGTGGCCCGAGGCTGTAGGACACACTGACTGGGCCCGTCCTCTCCACTCAGCACTCTGTTGTCTTTTCCCATCAGCCCTCGCTCTCTCTCTCGCGCTCTCTCTCTATCGCTCGCTCACCCGAACCCACCATTTTACCCTTTCTGAAATAGTCCAGTGTAATCCTGGTTCACATGGTTCAGTGAAGATGGGGGAACAGCAGTGGAAAATTTTTTGGTCGAGAACCGGACCACCACGTCAGACTGTAGGGTCGCTCGGTCTCTGGTGGAGGTGGGGGGGTGGGCAGGTTCTACTGGGATCATGAAGACACACACACACACACACACACACACACACACACACACACACACAGAGGGATGAGAGCCCAGCACTCATCAGTGTCTGCTACTGGAGTGTGATGGATGTCTCGGATGCAGAAAAAATTATTCGGGCGACATGAAAGATCAGGGTCATGTGAGTGAGTAGTGTGGCACAGGATTACAAACTGTCTGACAGACTTATTATTAATAATTTTTTTTAAAACTCCTCCAGTGTAAAGGTCTGTGTCCATGTGTAGTGTGATTATAGATCAGCTCTAGCTTCTATATTA
>NW_019490339.1:0-450 GCF_002814215.2 Seriola lalandi dorsalis | reverse complement strand
TTACAACACAGCTCTGCCTGGTGTCACTGTGAATGTGATGTGGCATAACAGGACGTTCATTTATGAGTGAGTGAGTTTAATGTTAGAGAACTCTGTTTGGTCAATGAAACCATGAGTTTATCATTATGAACTCCAGTCTGCTTCAGAGTAATTATGTGATTTTAGAGTTGGGGGTTTTCATGTGCCACTTGGTAGTCATATTATTCAAGTCAAGTTATTTTTCATTTAAATATAGGGTAACACTTAATCCCCACCCAACCCCCATCCCAACATTTAGCATTTATAAGCAATAGACAAAAGCTTGATAAATGGTTTATAAGCTTATTTTAAGTGTTCATTAAGGTACAGTATAGTTCTAACTTTCCATCCACTTTTCATTACATCTGCTTACAGCTACATTATAGAGTGTTATAAACAATTAACCCATGTATATACATCATAACAAACCCA
>NW_019490338.1:0-450 GCF_002814215.2 Seriola lalandi dorsalis | reverse complement strand
AAGTTTAAGCACCACATGCTGACATGTTTGAGCACTGCAGTAAAAAAAAAAGAGGAGAAAAATAAAAAGATTTAGAAGAGAAGAAACGTTAACATTAAACAAAAACACACATGCACTTTCCCTTCAATTTATTGACTGAAATGTCAGAGAGCTAAAAAGGGCTTTGCTTATTTAGTGGGTGATTTGATGCACAGAGAATCTCTTAATTTAAACTCTTAACTTGCTGCTCGATTGGTGCTTCTGAGAGAGCAGAAGGGGTTATTTATCTTCTCCACTAAAGCCTTTATCCCCTTCCCTTCAAACACAAGCAGCACAGCTAAATGCTCTGCCTTTTCTGCAGCCACCTATACTTCTATTAGGGGATCAGAGAGTGTGCAAACACTGGTCTGATGGGAGCCATAATCAATCCCTTAAGCACAGAGGCTGCTGTCGGATAAAAAAAAAAAAAAA
>NW_019490337.1:0-450 GCF_002814215.2 Seriola lalandi dorsalis | reverse complement strand
TCAGATCACAGTCCACAGAGGAGACGAGTGCGCTCTGCTGAACAACTCGCAGCCTCACAAGTGGCGGGTGCTGAACGATAAAGGCAGCGAGGCGTCCGTTCCATCCATCTGCTTCCTGGTCCCACCCACCAACAAGGACGCCGTGAACGGTGTCGCCGGGTGAGTTCAGAGAGTCTCGGATTAGTCAGGAACCGGATTCACTGTGGTCCACACACAGGAGGTCACAGGAGAGCTCATCCCCCTCTTTCCTCCTCCTCAGACTGGACGGAAACCTCCAGAGGCTGCAGACCATGTGGCAGACCATGTCTGTGGACATGAGGAGTCTGTTGTCCTGGCAGTACCTGATGAGAGACATCCACATCATCAAGTCCTGGAACATCACCATGGTAACAGCATATCACATACAGAAAAGCTAATACACCAACAGTTCCTTTAAGTTTATATAAAATC
>NW_019490336.1:0-450 GCF_002814215.2 Seriola lalandi dorsalis | reverse complement strand
ACACACACACACAGAGCTTAGAGCTATATACTTCAGCTGGTTCCTACTGTTTCGTTTGATTATGAAATTGACCCTAAATAAGACCATTTACAGTTTTTACAACAGTGCTAGTTGGTGTAGTTGTAGCTTTGTGTAACAGATATAAACTGGTCAATCAGGGTGGACAGGCACAGATCACAGGAAAGATTCTTGCAGCTTCTTGCAGTTTGTAGGACAATAATGAACACGACTGTACTGTATCAAATCCTACTGCACTGTGGTTTATAGCTACTTACATTGTACGTCTCCAGCTTGACTCTGTTTTTAAAGATGTGCTCTGTAAAGTTAGTTCTCTGGAAGACTTCATCAAATGCAGTCTCGTCCTTGGGAAGAAACACGTGCACGCAAGCACACACACGCAAGCACACACACACACACACACACATACACACACACACACACACACACACA
>NW_019490335.1:0-450 GCF_002814215.2 Seriola lalandi dorsalis | reverse complement strand
TCGTTTAAAATGTCAGAAAAGTTCCCACAGCTCAAGGTGACATATTCAAATAGCTTGTTTCATTTGACCAACAGTCCACTATCCAAAGATATTCAGGTTACATATATGACAAAGATTTAAAGATTCAAATCCTCACATTACACAAACGATAAATCAATGATCAAATAGTTGCTGATTAATTGTGATTAATTGATTATTCAACTAATCGCTGCAGCTCTAAATATAAGTCCCTGAAAACTGGTATTTCTAACATTCAATATCCATGATTGTGATTTTATTAGTTTTGATTGACAGTGATCAAACAACCAACCAACTGTTTTGATTCAAATGGTGCATGGGGAGTATACTGCATCAGCTTTATCAGCCGAGAGCCGCCCACTTCAAACCAGAGACGAGAGCACCGACTAAAATACAGAAAATCTCTCACATGGAAAACCAAAACAAATTGTG
>NW_019490334.1:0-450 GCF_002814215.2 Seriola lalandi dorsalis | reverse complement strand
CTCCTCCAATGAAGCCACAGGCCTTTTACCTATTAAGATATCTGCAGTTTGGTCTCTTGTAGAAATTCAATGATGTTCCCATGCAGGCATGTTTTAACATAAACCTGACTCTGACAGGTGGCAGCTGCAGACAGACATCATCACAAAGGTCTGTCCCTTACCTTCCATCCTTCTGATCCTCAGCCGGAAAGTGTTTTTAGCTAATAATGAGCTATTATGGTAGATAGCAGCTGGTCCTTCAGAGTTAATCTGAGATTCGAGTCCTCCTCGGGTCTTTGCTGCGTGTGTGTGTTTGTGCCCCTGACTCTGAGAGGAGCCTCTCCAGGTCTTAATACAGCTCCAGCTCCAGGCTGAGAGGCCACTTGGAGCGAGCGCCTTGGAAACCAAACAAAGGTGCTGGCCAGCCAGGCTGCTGAGAGAGAGAGTGTGTCTGTGTGTGTGTTAGTGTGT
>NW_019490333.1:0-450 GCF_002814215.2 Seriola lalandi dorsalis | reverse complement strand
TTGAATCACTGGTGATATTATCAGCAGCAGCAGCAGCAGAACCATAATTCATTTCTAACACACAGTGGCGTCGTGATGGGACAGCCTGCTGCACATCGCCACAACACTGACCAATTTCATAAATCTAGTGACATTTCAGGGGAGAATTTAACGGAGCAAGATTCTCCTACAAGAGAAAGAGAACTGGCTTTCCACTCAATAATTAGCGGCCTGTTTATCTTATATTCACCTTGTGAGGATTAGAAAAATTACTCCTGCAATCCATAATTGTGATGTTAAATTGGTTGCACTCAAGTTTATCTGCATGCTTCATTATTATGTGAATCAGTTAAGAGAAAAGGCCCAGATTCAAGGGTCTCTGTTGGGTTCTCCATTAACAGTATTGAGTTCACAGTGGACAATAACTTTCCACATTAAGTAGCAAAAACTGACTTAGCAAAACTATGAGAG
>NW_019490332.1:0-451 GCF_002814215.2 Seriola lalandi dorsalis | reverse complement strand
AAAGCTGCATATTAAAACTTTAAGTGTCTTCTGTCGTAATATTTTGAAAACAAATCGTTTTACTTCCATTTGAAACCAACACATCATGTTGGTGTGTCCTGCTCTCTGCGGCCTGAGACACACAACCAGGAAAACTCATGTCCAGGTCCAAACTCAGGTCTGTACTGAGGGAAATCAACAGTTAGTCCAGATCAGTCCTGATACTGATCAGTCCTGATACTGATCAGTCCTGATATTGATCATTAGGACCAGATCCAGAGACCTTTGTTGTAAACAGACTGAGATTCAGTTCCTGTGTTAACTTCTGTTAAGAGACCGATTTACATCTGACTCACAGATTAGAGCTCTCGCTTTCTGTGAGTGTGTGCACACACACGCACACACACGCACACACACATACGCACGCACGCACACACGCACACATACACACACACACACACACACACACACA
>NW_019490331.1:0-451 GCF_002814215.2 Seriola lalandi dorsalis | reverse complement strand
GAGAGAGAGGTTGGGAGGAGAGGTGGGGGATGGGATGAAGGGCAGATATAATGACCACACTCTGCTTCCTCGCTCGCCGGCTCCTCTCTCAGCGCCGCAGCACCATACTCTCCGGCCTCAGCCAGTCTCACGTTCCCTTTTCTGTTCTTTCACTCAGTCCCTGATGTCTTCTTCCCTCCCTCTCTCCCTCTCTCTCCCTCTCTCTCTCCCTGCGTTTGTTCTCTCTGTCTGTCACGGCAGCGCTGAGTAGCTTTCAGGGTAGAGAGTGCACTCATTTGCTCCCTCTCTCTCTCTCTCGCTCTCTCACGCTTTCTTCTCCCTCTTTGGTGGAGGCGAGGGGACAACACGGCCCTCTGGGCATCTCACAAAATGATTAACTAATAGTTTTGAGATAGTCGAGTATCCGAAGGGTGTGTGTGTGTGTGTGTGTGTGTGTGTGTGTGTGTGTGTG
>NW_019490330.1:0-451 GCF_002814215.2 Seriola lalandi dorsalis | reverse complement strand
TAGTCACTAGAGTAGTGTGTGAATTCCGACAGGGTTGTCCCAAATCAAACTCATTCATTTTCCTGTGTGTGTGCCCCCTACCCCCCTGTGTCATGTGACATTGAAATGTGAAAGTTAGAAATTACGTTGGTAATTCCCCCCCCCTCCGTTATGTAGCAGAGATGGCAACTATTGAGGGTCAGAAGTGTCATCATCATTTTACACTCAACGCTCTTATGCATTCAAAATAGCAAGTGTGAGTATATGGAAATACGTAAATTGAGACACAGCAATTGTCTAACTCTCAACGAAAAACTATTCCTTTTACTACTTTTTCTTCTACTGAGAATTCTTCTACATTAGCCGAATTTAAGCAGCTCCAGTATTACTGCTGAAATTGTTTGTGTTGTATGTGCTTTGTACGACCATGTTTTATTTATTACTGCGTGTAAAGTGTCATATAAATAAAGCT
>NW_019490329.1:0-451 GCF_002814215.2 Seriola lalandi dorsalis | reverse complement strand
TAGAACAGGAAGCACTTAATTCTGCAAGTACATCTCGCGCGCACCTGAACTCAACATGTGAGCTGTTTAGAGGTGGCGGCCAGGCGTTCATCTTTCACAATGATGTCAAGTTACAAAAGCAACAACTCATAACTCATTAATTATGGCTTAAAGATAAGATACATTTTCATTGATCCCCATGAGGAGACATAATCACTTGAAAGAGCAGAGAATGAAAGCTCTGACATGTCGGTCTGCTGGTGGCCCTATAAATGCAAATGTCCCTGACTGACTGACTGACTGACTGACTGACTGATAGTTGAGTGATCATGTTACTGTTACTGGTCAGCTGACTGAGGGTTGGCGTTTACAGCCTGCACATTTCTATCTAGATTTAGACTTCTTTTTTTTTTTTTTTTCAAAAAAGCACCTAGCAGCAAATCTAGCGACTTTTTGGACGAACATCGGCTAC
>NW_019490328.1:0-451 GCF_002814215.2 Seriola lalandi dorsalis | reverse complement strand
TCAGAAAACATCTGAACAACACACAGCACATGAGCTGCGAATACTCACGACACAACAGGAAGTGTTTCCAGGGGGACACTAAAAGCTGATGAACCAGGCCGGGGTGTTATAGGCTAACACATCCAAAGCTTTTAACTTCAGAAGTCACAAAGTATTGAACAACAAGTGCGTCCCAGCCGGCTTCGTCACTTTTTAGTGTTCCCTGGAAACACTTCCTGTTGTGTCATGAGTATGTGATGTCAATTTTTCTTAAGTGGCAGTGCTTTGATCTCTCAGGGCCACCGTAGCTTTTTGTGTAATGGACAGGTGCACTTCAGGTGTAGATACAAAACTCACAAATTCACTGGTATGTTTGTTTACGTTTCTTTATTTACATGTTTGTTTGTTTGTGTCAGTGTTGTAAAACATACACACACTAATATATTTATACATGCAAATAGTTTCTTCTCTC
>NW_019490327.1:0-1130 GCF_002814215.2 Seriola lalandi dorsalis | reverse complement strand
AAACGACATAGTATAGTAAGGCATACACACGCATGAAGATGTCATAGTATAATAAGGCATTAAACAACGTAATATAGTAAGGCATAAAAGTCATAAAAACATCATAGTATAGTAAGGCATAAAAAACTGTAAAAACGTCATAGTATTATAAGGAATAGGACATCATAGTATAGTAAGGCATAAAAAGTAATAAAAACGACATAGTACAGTATTTCATAAAAAGTCATAAAAACATCATACTATAGTATGGCATAAAAAGTCAAAAAAACGACATAGTATAATAAGGCATAAAAAGTCATAAAAACGACATAGTATAGTAAGGCATAAAAAAGTGTAAAAACGTCATAGTATAATAAGGAATAGGACACCATAGTATAGTAAGGAATAAAAACGTGTAAAAATGTCATAGTATAATAAGGAATAGGATGTCATAGTATAGTAAAGAATAAAAACGACATAGTATAGTATGGCAAAAAAAGTCATAAAAACATTATCGTATAGTAAGGCATAAAAACTCATTAAAAACATCATAGTTTAATAAGGAATAGGACATGATAGTATAGTAAGGAATAAAAACTCATAAAAACGACAGTATAGTGTGGCAAAAAAGTCATAAAAACATCATAGCAGAGTATGGCATAAAAACTCTAAGAAACGACATAGTATAGTAAGGCATACACACGCATGAAGATGTCATAGTATAATAAGGCATTAAACAACGTAATATAGTAAGGCATAAAAGTCATAAAAACATCATAGTATAGTAAGGCACAAAAAACTGTAAAAACGTTATAGTATTATAAGGAATAGGACATCATAGTATAGTAAGGCATAAAAAGTAATAAAAACGACATAGTACAGTATTTCATAAAAAGTCATAAACCACATAGTATAGTATGGTATAAAAACTCATAAAAACGACATAGTATAGTATGGCATAAAAAGTCATAAAAACATCATACTATAGTATGGCATAAAAAGTCAAAAAAACGACATAGTATAGTATGGCATAAAAAGTCATAAATTCATCATACTATAGTATGGCATAAAAAGTCAAAAAAACGACATAGTATAGTAAGGCATACACACGCATGAAGATGTCATAGTATAATAAGGCATTAAACAACGTA
>NW_019490326.1:0-451 GCF_002814215.2 Seriola lalandi dorsalis | reverse complement strand
CTAAAGTTAGCTAGTTTCTAACTTTAGCCTTATGTTACTATTTAGCTAATGAATGCTAGCTACTTTTAACTTCTGCCTTAGGCTACAGTTTAGCTAACTGTTTCTAACTTTATACTTAAGTTACACTTTAGCAAACTAATGTTAGCTAGATCCTAACTTTAGCCTAAAGTTATGGTTTAGCTAACTAATGTTAGCTAGTTTCTAAGTTTAGCATTAAGCTACAGTTGAGCTAACTAATGTTAGCTATGTTCTAAGTTTAGCATTAAGCTACAGTTGAGCTAACTAATGTTAGCTAGGTTCTAAGTTTAGCATTAAGCTAGGACAGGAAGTTGACAAAGTGTAGCAGGAAGACGAGAACAACAACATTCAGCTGTTTGTCACTGAGCTGCTGAAATCACACTCAGTGGACATGAACACGTTTGACTGCTTTATTAGTTCATGAAGAAAAAAG
>NW_019490325.1:0-451 GCF_002814215.2 Seriola lalandi dorsalis | reverse complement strand
TACATCAGTAGTTTTATGGATTATGACTATATTTGTTAAAGATACATGCTAATTTCTCCAGTTTATTCATAGACATACGTGCAGAAACTGTTGTTAGCCTGTCATCAGCTTTGCTGTGTATTGATGAAACCATGACGCTGTCCGTGGTGCTGAAGTCTCTAAAGAAAATATCAAGAGCTCTCAGTACGTTTTAAGACACATATTGTTGCAATGTTCAGAGCGACCTCGGCTTCCTGAAGTAGTGAAGTAGCCATCTTTGATTTCCATTACTACGGCAACACGTTTGAATGTAAACGGGCGCTGTAGACGTCACTTCAACCGTCGCTGCAGCTGGTGAATTTAGCAGCTAAAGAGCCAGAGGTTTCCCTCCGGAGCTGGTGGAGACCAAACACAGAGCTAAAAGAGAGGCTGTTGTTAAATTCCTCAGGTGGACACGAACACAACACTACAT
>NW_019490323.1:0-451 GCF_002814215.2 Seriola lalandi dorsalis | reverse complement strand
AGGCATAAATACGTGAAAAAACGTCACAGTATAGTAAGGCATAAAAACATCATAGTATAGTAAGGTATAAAATGGCATAGTATAGCAAGGCATAACATGTCAAAAAAGGCAATAGTTCAATAAGACATAAAATGGCCTGAAAACATCATAGTATTGTAAGGCATAAAAACTTGAAAAACGTCATAGTATAGTAAGGTATAAAACTTCATGGTATTGTAAGGCAAAAAAATGTCAAAAAACGTTATAGTACAGTAAGGCATAAAAACCTCAAAAAACATCATAGTACAGCAAGGCAAAAAATTTTGAAAAAATGTCATATTATAATACGGCATAAAATATCATAATATAAAAAGGCATAAAATGTCAAAAAAAGTTATAGTTCAATAAGACATAAAATGGCCTAAAAACTTCATAGTAAAGTAAAGAATAAAATATATAAAAAATATACTTA
>NW_019490322.1:0-451 GCF_002814215.2 Seriola lalandi dorsalis | reverse complement strand
TTTTTAACAGGTGCATTATAACCACCTCCATGAATGGCTGAACCACAAGTGGGACTTCATTGTGATGCAGGCCACTGAACAGTACAAGTAGGTCAAACATATACAAAAAATAACACAAAGGCGCTGCAAAATCAGACAACATCTTCATCATTTTGACAACACATGCGTTACAAATACTGACAACACAACAGAAGTGTTTCCAGGGGACACCAAAAAGTAATGGACCCACCTGGGACGCACTGGTTGTTCAATGCTTCTTGACTTTTGAAGTTATGAAGACAACTACCCGTTAGTGGCGTTTGAAAATAAGCTGGGTTTATTATAACGTTCATTATAAGACTATGGCTAAGCTAACAGTACATATTTGCAATAATAATAATATCTGAATCATGTGATATTGACGTTATGCTAAACCAAACAACTCACCTTTAGCTTATTTTCAAATACCACT
>NW_019490321.1:0-451 GCF_002814215.2 Seriola lalandi dorsalis | reverse complement strand
GAAAAAAAATCGTCATCGTATAGTATGGCATAAAAATGAAAAAAAACATCATTGTATAGTATGGCATAAAAATTAAAAAAAATGACATAGTATAGTTAGGCAAAAAACGTCATAGTATGGTATGGCAAAAAAATTAAAAAAAACGTCATAGTATCGTATGGCAAAAAATGAGAAAATAGTCACAGTATAGTAAGGCAAAAAAAACGTCATAGTATAGTAAGGCATAAAAATGAAAAAAAATGTCATAGTATAGTAAGGCATAAAAATGAATAAAACTGTCATAGTATAGTAAGGCAAAAACAGTCATAGTATAGTATGGCATAAAAATCAATAAAACCGTCATAGTATAGTAAGGCTTAAAAATTAATAAAAATGTCAGAGTATAGTAAGGCAAAAAACGTCATCGTATAGTATGGCATAATGATTTTTTAAGAAAGGTCATATCATAGTT
>NW_019490320.1:0-451 GCF_002814215.2 Seriola lalandi dorsalis | reverse complement strand
ATTTATTAATAGTAACATAACTATTCTTCTCTATCATGTAGGGACAAGCTGAGAAAACCAGTCAAAAGTGGAGATGTAATGTTTTCACACAATATCTCATTTATGTCTTTATGTCGTCAGAAGAGGATGAAGGGCAGAATCCTGGATACTTCAGCGCACACCTGAGGTAACGTGCAGACAAAATGGCAAGCCAGTGTTCACTGTGCAGTTCAATGAACCTGGACCCTAGAGGGTTAACCACTGGTGCTAACGTGAGGTTGACTTCGTGGTGAGTGAAATGTCTTAGCAACCGCTGGATGAACTGCAGTGAAATCTGGTTGTGACGTAAAATCACACAAAGACTCTCAGTGTTTCGTCATGATTTACAGTCAGTTTAGAATGTGAAATACTGCTGCTCTGCTTTAAGAATAATTAATAAAAAAACTAATTCAAGGCAGTGTGTGAATTTCAA
>NW_019490319.1:0-451 GCF_002814215.2 Seriola lalandi dorsalis | reverse complement strand
AGGAAGGGGAGGGGGAGGGGGAGGAGGGTGGTGAAGGAGAGAGAGGAGGGGACAACAGAGAAGGGGGAAACTTGTCTTGCAGCCACTGTTAGCAGGAAATGGATATTAATAGTGTGCTGCGCGACTTTCACTGGAAACAGCCCAGATTTCCATGGTTATAGTCATAGTAAAAGAACATATTGTCTGAGATTTAGTTCCGTTTTACAAAGGAAATGTTCAATTAATAGTGTTTTTTGTGCTTATAATAGTTACTCTCTATTTACACATCATGACAAAAAAAAACACACTCTACCTCGTGTCTCTGAAGAACCTAAACCATGAATTTCAACAATCTTAAATTCAAATACTTTCAAGTCAATAACAGTGATTGAGGACTTAAAGGAACTATTTGTAAGCTTTGCTATCGCTACATAGCTAATGTTAGCATTAACAGCTGTTTACTTACCAATCT
>NW_019490316.1:0-451 GCF_002814215.2 Seriola lalandi dorsalis | reverse complement strand
TCAGCTACATCCACATATTGACCATATGCAGCCCAGCCATGAAGCAGGTTTTGACCTAGTGTGACCCATCAATGTGTTTCTTATGTCACTGGGACACAGACTTTCTTCTCTCTTCATTCATACAATGATGTTTACCGGACGTTTGTCGGACCGTTCACACGGCTGCAGCTCTGTCTGTAGTTTTTGTGGACTTCAGTAACCACACGTGCACAGATTTAAAAAGCGTACACAGAAAGTGACATTGTTTGTTTGCACTTCCCCCAAAACAACACAACATGTCCTCAGAACACAGCTGGAGCAGTCCTCCGCTCGAGTATCTGCAAAGCACAGTTTAACTTGATTAACTCAGTTTAGTTGTGGCATAATCAGTCATAATAAGTATTTGGCTTATAAGTGTGCATGTTGTCATTTACTTAATGACTGTCATAATTTGAAATCTTTGCCTAAGAGT
>NW_019490315.1:0-466 GCF_002814215.2 Seriola lalandi dorsalis | reverse complement strand
CACACACACACACACACACACACACACACACACACACACACAGACACACACACAGACACACACACAGACACACACACACACAGACACAGACACACAACACACAGGTGTGATTAGATCCACAGTGACACACACCAGAAAACACGACATGAAGAACAATAAACAGCCTCTCTGGGTGAGACTGGGTGGATTTAGACCTTTTAACAGTGGAAATAATCCTGACTTAAGCCTGGTTTACATCAGAAATACTGTAAGCCTGATTAAACCATTCTTATTTATAAAATAAATCTATAAAATAAATAAGAATGGTTTAAGCCTGACTTAAGCCTGGTTTATGACAGATATAAAACAGAACTACTGTAAACCCGATTAAAGACCAAATTAAACCTGGTTTAGCTAAGAAATAAAACCAGTTTGTGTGTGAAGAACTGGGTGAGCTGGTACTGACTGTGAGAGTAGAACTGGGTGA
>NW_019490314.1:0-524 GCF_002814215.2 Seriola lalandi dorsalis | reverse complement strand
GACTCTTCTCAGTTTGCATCTAACGACGCAAACTTCATGTCACATGTTTCTCTCAGTGTTGAGTTTCTAACCAGAAGCAGCGCCGGTAACAACCGTCACCCACCTTCCCTCCGCTCCTCCGGCTCCTGCTCTCGGTGCCTCCGCTCCCCGCTGCCTCCTCACCGGCGGAGTCCTCCTCCTCCTCCCCGTCCTCCAGCTCCTCTGCGCCGGCCTCCTCCTCCAGCCGGAGCCGCTTGGCTGCCCGGTGGTATTCACCTCCTCCTCCCGCTGCTCCTGCTCCTCTGTCTTCTCCCGCTTCCATCACAGACGACGGTGAATTCACGGATGAAGATTTTCGATTAAACGGAGGAAGAGACGGTCGATGACACCTGCTTCAACTCAACCTCTGTCTCTCTCTCTCTCTCTGTCTCTCTCTCTGTCTCTCTCTCTCTCTCTCTCTGTCTCTCTCTCTCTCTCTCTCTCTGTCTCTCTCTCTGTCTCTCTCTCTCTCTCTGTCTCTCTCTGTCTCTCTCTCTGTCTCTCTC
>NW_019490313.1:0-451 GCF_002814215.2 Seriola lalandi dorsalis | reverse complement strand
GGACCCTGGTAGTCATTTCCAGCATAAACAAGGAACTTCTTACGAGTGTTCTCATCAATCAAGGGGCTGACCTAGAAACAAGGCATCAACAGACATCTGAGAAAGAGCAGCAAGTTCACTTGTTACAAACTGTAAAATTCAATCCATAAATATCTGAATTATGAATGTTTGAGAAATAAAAAGGTTGGCTGGCTGTTGGTGTTAGTAAGCATCTGTGTTTGTATTTTAATTTGATTTTATCATCATCACCTATAACCTGATGGGGGCAAATTGCTGGTGGTGGTAGAAGATGATATCAAACATGTAAAACATGTTTATTTATTGACCTATGATTGTAATTTCTTAGTATGACGCAGTATTAGCCTCATGATTTTGCATGAAGGATTTTGCAGTTGGAAAAAGAGTCTAGCTTACTAGACATGTATCTTACACACACACACACACACACACA
>NW_019490312.1:0-451 GCF_002814215.2 Seriola lalandi dorsalis | reverse complement strand
GACGAGCTTTGACCCAAAGGCAGAATCACTCATCAGCTGATCATCGTTCTCAGCGCCTACATGTGTGTGCGGTGTGTACCTTTGGCTCTGGGGTATTTGCCCTGGTTCACAGTCGACATGGCGTACTGGTACATCTGAGGAGCCTGAGGAGACGACGAGGAGACGCCAACATTACATTTTATCACCGAGACAATACAACAAACGGACTAAAGCGAGGGATTCGAACCTGGATGGAGTGTCCTTGGAGGGGGATCGGGGAGACGTAGGACAGGTAGTGTCCAGGTGGGTTGCTGTAGATGGCCCCGCCTCCTTGCTGTCCGGGAGGAGGCAGCACCACAGAGGGGCTGGGGGGCGTCGGTCGAGGAGGAGTGGGGGTCGACGCAGGTTTCTGTCACGCCACAGAAGAAGAATTAAATCAGAGAGAAAAGTCAAAGTGGAGTCAGCTGTTTGT
>NW_019490311.1:0-451 GCF_002814215.2 Seriola lalandi dorsalis | reverse complement strand
GACGAGCTTTGACCCAAAGGCAGAATCACTCATCAGCTGATCATCGTTCTCAGCGCCTACATGTGTGTGCGGTGTGTACCTTTGGCTCTGGGGTATTTGCCCTGGTTCACAGTCGACATGGCGTACTGGTACATCTGAGGAGCCTGAGGAGACGACGAGGAGACGCCAACATTACATTTTATCACCGAGACAATACAACAAACGGACTAACGCGAGGGATTCGAACCTGGATGGAGTGTCCTTGGAGGGGGATCGGGGAGACGTAGGACAGGTAGTGTCCAGGTGGGTTGCTGTAGATGGCCCCGCCTCCTTGCTGTCCGGGAGGAGGCAGCACCACAGAGGGGCTGGGGGGCGTCGGTCGAGGAGGAGTGGGGGTCGACGCAGGTTTCTGTCACGCCACAGAAGAAGAATTAAATCAGAGAGAAAAGTCAAAGTGGAGTCAGCTGTTTGT
>NW_019490310.1:0-451 GCF_002814215.2 Seriola lalandi dorsalis | reverse complement strand
ACACACACACACAAACACACACGTCAACTCCATCATGTCAGCAAATCAATAACGGGTCAGATTCAAACAAAATACATCCTTAATCACTCTCATCGCCTTCAAAGTCTTAACTGCGATTGCTAATTTTCTGCCTACAGGTAGCTATAAGATAGTCATTTTACCATCCTGATTAAAAAAAACAACACATTCTTTATGTTGGTCCAAACACAGAAACAACATAACGACTAATTGGCAGCAATGTTTCCCTTTCCCCTCCAAATGCAATGCTGGATACATTGTGTATAGACACACTGATACTCACAGAAATAAGCATACAGACGTGATATAAATATACAAGGATATCTATTATATATCTTATAAATCTACATACTGGCAGGTATGTATCCTGCATCTGACATTAAGGCAAAAAAGCATCAAACATAACAAGGATGATTAGGGACTGCCAGACCTC
>NW_019490309.1:0-451 GCF_002814215.2 Seriola lalandi dorsalis | reverse complement strand
CCCCAATTTACCGCCACTAATCCAAATTCCCAGTCAATCCCGATACTTTTTTTGTTTTTCTGTCTGCGGTTTCCCCAACATGGGACAAACATGTTCTCACAGCGGCTCAGACAGAACTTTAACACCGGGCTCCTTTTGATGCCGTGTTTAAAAAATCCCCAAAACAAATTCCTCCCGTCCACAATCTCCCGATAAAGAATCTGGGGACAATGGTCAGCACTTAATCCCCTTAGTGAGCAAACAGGCAGACAGTGAGGCTGCGGACGTAAGCTCCTTGCATTTGCATGGTCTCTTTTAAAAACGTCTCAGAGTTGTGTTCACTTCTGTTGATTCATGGAATCCCTTTAAACGTTCACAGCCGCTGCTCGTAGGTAAGATCTCACAGAGCACAGATTGTCCATTGATTTAAAAGAAGAAAAGCTGTGTGTATGAGTGTGTGTGTGTGTGTGTG
>NW_019490308.1:0-451 GCF_002814215.2 Seriola lalandi dorsalis | reverse complement strand
TGTGTGTGTGTGTGTGTGTGTGTGTGTGTGTGTGTGTGTGTGTGTGTGTGTGTGTGCGTGGTCAAACAGCTGTGAAATAGACTCGCAGCTCTGTAAATTGGGTTCTGCTCTCTCAGATTAACACAACACAAGTACAAACATGGTCAAAGCAGGAGAGCTGCAACCAATGCAACTTCAAAAGCACTTTCTCTCTCTCTCTCTCTTTCTCTCTCCATATCTCTCTCTCACACACAAACACACGCACACACACACACACATGCAGAGAGTGTGGCAGTGCAGGTGGTGTGAAACATTTCAATTATTTCCAATATCTGAGCTATAACTCTGTCAGAAAACATGACATCAATCTCCACACGTATGCTCACACATGTACATGAGTCATGGCAGGGCTGGACGCGCGTGTGTGTGTGTGTGTGTGTGTGTGTGTGTGTGTGTGTGTGTGTGTGTGTGT
>NW_019490307.1:0-667 GCF_002814215.2 Seriola lalandi dorsalis | reverse complement strand
TGTTGTTGACAGAGCGGTCAGCTGTTAGTTAACTTGTGAAAATGTCGCAGTAAACCTGTAACTGATAGACAACTGACCGGGTTTAGTCCAGGTTAACGGACAATCGGGGGGTTTTGGTGGGAGAATGGAGACGTTCAGTAAGCTAACCAGCATGCTCCTGCACGCGCTGGAGACGGTGAGTTAGCCCAGTTAGATCAGTTAGCTTCTGTTAGCTTGTTAGCTTCTGTTAGCTTGCTCTGTGTAAAAAGTTTAAGTTAGTTTGTGACGTGGAGGACGGAGCGGGAAAAGACCGTCCGTGTGTCCGGGTCCCTCTCTCTCCGTGTCTAAGTCTCTTTGAGTCTCTGTCTGTCTGTCTCTCTCTGTTTCTCTCTGTCTCTCTCTCTGTCTGAGTCTCTGTGTCTGTCTCTGTCTGTCTGTCTCTGTCTGAGTCTCTGTGTCTGTCTCTCTGTCTCTTTGTCTGTCTCTCTGAGTCTCTGTCTGAGTCTCTGTGTCTGTCTCTCTGAGTCTCTGTCTGTCTCTCTGTCTCTGTGTCTGTCTCTCTGAGTCTCTGTCTCTGTCTGAGTCTCTGTGTCTGTCTCTCTGTCTCTTTGTCTGTCTCTCTGAGTCTCTGTGTCTGTCTCTGTGTCTGTCTCTCTGAGTCTCTGTGTCTGTCTCTCTGAGTCTCTGT
>NW_019490306.1:0-451 GCF_002814215.2 Seriola lalandi dorsalis | reverse complement strand
GTAAAGTAGTTGAGGATTATGCTGAAAAAAGGCAAAATTGTCATATTTCTTTATAGCTTTTCTATAATCCACATTCTTCACACTTTTCATGTGGAGCCATTCACTAAAAATTTTAATCCTCAATGTGCCTGGCTCATAAGGAACAATACTAGTAGATAAACAAAGTAGTAATCTGCACAGCCCATGCATTTAGTTTGGTAACTGGCTGTTATTGCTGTGATGTTTTGGTGCTGAACTCCCCAGATATCAATTAATTTTGTGTCCAGCTGAGTTTCTGTAAGTATTTGGTCTGTCTCTGTTTGGCCAGCCACGACAGCTACTGCTGTCTTTTTAATCCAAACAAACCACTGCTGTTACTGTGAATTTCCTGTGAGCCAGAGGAGCTTTTTTAAGGAAAGACCAGTTTGTCAACAACCAGATTGGTTATGTGGGTGCAGCCTCTTCCCATTCA
>NW_019490305.1:0-451 GCF_002814215.2 Seriola lalandi dorsalis | reverse complement strand
CCTTTCTAGTCTTTATGCTAAGCTAAGCTAAGCTAATTTGCTGCTGGCTCTAAGTATATTATATATATATAGTTACACAGATATGAGAGTGTTATCGATCTTCACTTCTAACTCTTGGCATGAATGCGACTTCTGCTGCTTATGTGAACTCAGCTTTTTTGTGCCTGTGTTTCAAGACACAAAAAAATGTCTGCTTGGATGCAAGTGGTTGGTTTTTAAAAAAAATAAATATAGCGGTATGCCACTCACGATCATGTGTTTGTGAATCATTTCAGACTCTGAAGGCCCTGGACACCATATCAGATGCCAAGGACTGGTCAAAAACCAGGGTTTACTCAGACCTGTGTGTGCAGACAGTCAGGAGAGCCATGTCTCATCTTGTGCAGACTTTTATAGCAGAACTGAGAACTCTGACAAACACGGGTAAATATGCTGCATTTGCTTCATTCGT
>NW_019490304.1:0-640 GCF_002814215.2 Seriola lalandi dorsalis | reverse complement strand
GGGGGGGGGGGGGGGTAAAAAAGGCAGTGTTGAGGTAACTTTTTAGCACCTGACAATGAAATGTTTTCATCATCAGACAGTGACACTCCACCCCCTCACCCCCTCCCCCCTTTTTAATCCTTCTCATTTTTTTACTCATCTCCTCTTGTAACCCCCCGAACTCACCAACACATCTCTCTTTTTTGTTTGTTTGTCTCTGTCTCCTTGTGTGTGTGTGTGTGTGTGTGTGTGTGTGTGTGTGTGTGTGTGTGTGTGTGTGTGTTTTTCTTCTCCTGCAGCATCACCCACGTCCAGCAGTAAAGGCTCAGACTGTCCGACGGGCTGCAATCCACGTAAGTTTGCAAACCCGCAGCGTTACTGAGAAAACAGGTGTCAGCTCTGTGATTGGTTTGTGAAATCGGCCCGGCTGGTGTGTCAAGACTTTTTTTTTTTCGCCCGCTACCCTGGAGAACTGGTCACTTGATGAATGACACTCTGCAGGACAAATTCCTCATCACGTCCTGTCTCATGTCTTGTCTTGTCTGTACGCTACTCACCTTGTTGAGACCCTTTCAAATGTTTATGTGTTTCTGTTGTTGGACGTCCCAGTCATTTGGTTCTAACTGAGAGGATGCACTACTTGTGTAGCAGATTACAGTAC
>NW_019490303.1:0-451 GCF_002814215.2 Seriola lalandi dorsalis | reverse complement strand
TGTGTGTGTGTGTGTGTGTGTGTGTGTGTGTGACACACAGTGCCCTCACAGTCCGTGTTGGTACCTTTTATACAGAATGGCGAAGCGGAATAAAGGCCTTGGACAGGCTGTGTAAAAGGGGCTAGTGTCAGCCGGGCAGTTGGTGGGCAGATAAATAGACTCATATAACTCAGCAGTATATTTTATTCACTATTTCTTTCTATTACTTTGCAGCATTTATCCCCATATATGTAGTGCCTGTGTTTATCAAATTGGAAAAGGTGTTTTCTTCATTTTCTTCTATTTTGTCTATTTGCCAAGCAAAGATACAAAACCCAACAGACACATCAATTATTCATTGTATATTTAAAGGCAAGACTTTCAGAAAGGTAGAGTTTAATCAAAAGAGTATCATCAGTTGCATGTATGTGTAAATGTAAATGTGTAAATCGAATGCCATTAGAAATTCACA
>NW_019490302.1:0-535 GCF_002814215.2 Seriola lalandi dorsalis | reverse complement strand
GCAGTGAAAATGTTTTTGACCTACTAGGTAACATGAAAGGAAAAGTATTTCTTAATGAAGTGATAAAACAGTGTGTTGGCTCTGTCTGCCAGCGAGGTGTGACCCAACAAACCCCAAACACCTCTCAGTGATAAAATCTGGAGAGCAGATCCACACAATAAATGTACTGTTTTCGATGTTTCACCACAGTCCAATAGATAGATAAATTATAGTATATTATATATAAAAAATACAGGTTTCACCTTTAAGGAATACTTGAATTAAAACATTGCCTCCAAAACTCCACAGACATTAAATCTTTCAAAACAGCTTTTCATCTTTCTGAAGATTTACCCATGTATGTATCACTTTATACTCCTCTCCTCTCCTCCTCTCCTCTCCTCTCCTCTCCTCTGCTGTCCTCTCCTCTCCTCCTCTCCTCTGCTGTCCTCTCCTCTCCTCTGCTGTCCTCTCCTCTCCTCTTCTCCTCTCCTCCTCTCTTGCTCTCCTCTCCTCTCCTCTCCTCTGCTGTCCTCTCGTCTCCTCTCCTCCTCTC
>NW_019490301.1:0-451 GCF_002814215.2 Seriola lalandi dorsalis | reverse complement strand
AACACATTAAACTAAGATGGTGCCCACAGTAAACGTTAGGTTAAAGCAAGTTAGCATTGTCATTGTGGGTATATTTGCAAACTAGCATTTAGCTTAAAACAGTGCTTTGCTAAAGTCTCAAAGAGCTGCCAGCTAGGCTTGTATGCTAGTGTGAATGCATGCTAGTTGCCATAAAACATTATATTACATTACATCACTTAGATTTTTATGTTTTGGAAGTAATTTTGGCTCTAGCTGTTTTTTTTTCATTGAAGGGAAGCCTTGTTAGAGAAATTATTTGACTCTCAGAATATTTTCATACCATACGAGGTAGCGTACACAACTTCACATAATACTCATGACTTTTTAAATTAAGTAACATGTGTAGAAGGTAACACAACCACAATAATCCTTGCAGCTCACTGAGTAGGCACACAACCAAGTTTAGCACTAAGAAAATAATCTCTGTATG
>NW_019490300.1:0-451 GCF_002814215.2 Seriola lalandi dorsalis | reverse complement strand
CCGTTTATTAAATACATTTTTTGTAAACAAGTTTGCAGCTAATTAATAAGTAAACCGATTTATTTATGAGCTTTTTACTGTCATCGATCCAGTAGTTTCCCTCCTCCTGCCCCTTTTTATGATCTAAGGTCTGAAGAGTTTCCCTCTTCCATTTCGCTCTCCTCTCGCCTTCCCTCTCTTACTTCCCAGCTCCTGTTAACAGCTTCTTAATAGCCTCCATTTAGTGAGTCTTAAATGACCGTCTGCCCTCCCACCTGCTTCCCCTCGGCTTTCATCACTGCTGTTCCCTGGTTTCCTTCACGGAGAGAAGCGGCGTCAGCGACAGCCTCCGTTTATACAGCGAGTCTGACAGTGTTCATATGTGATCTTATTCTGTTTGGAGATTTTGTTGATTTGCCTCTTTTCTCCGCTTTAGTTCCCTTCAGCATCTCTGTGAACGTTTTCCTTTTGG
>NW_019490299.1:0-451 GCF_002814215.2 Seriola lalandi dorsalis | reverse complement strand
AGGGACTTGCAGTGACAGCCAGTCGTTAGACCCAGTTTGATATGGCACAGAGCATGTGATGTAAGATGGCAGCTTCCCAATACTGGCCTTGTAGATAAACAAATGCATACAGTATGTCTATGTAATAATATGTAAATGTAGATAATATATTAATATAAATTGTAAAAAGAACTGGACAAGAATTAAACCTTGTGGAACGCCTTTAGTTATCAGTAGAAACTGTTCTGACTGCTGAGCAATTCAGGAACAAGCACTCAAACTAAAACCAACATTACCTAAATTATGTAAAAGCAAAGAATCATCAACTGAGTCAGACTTGGAGAGGTCCACAAAGAAAGCAGCACAATGTCTTTATTTTTTTCACATCCAGGGCACTGACAATGTTTTATCCAACCAAAGTGATGGCAGGAGCAGGAGCAGTGCTGTGCATGGGCCTGAACCTGGACTGATG
>NW_019490298.1:0-704 GCF_002814215.2 Seriola lalandi dorsalis | reverse complement strand
GTCTAAGCAGGCGCCCCATGTGTAGAGGCTACAGTCCTCACTGCAGTTGGCCCCGGTTCGAATCCCGCATCGGGCAGCCTAATAAAGGCATAAAAGCCCCAATAATATACTTAAAAAAGAAAATGTCAAAAATACATCATATTTTACATGATCATCATTTAGCCATCATATTATGAAAAAATTCATAATATAGTAAGGCATGAAAAGTCATATTACAGCAAGGCATAAAAAGTCATGAAAACGAAAAAGTGTAGTCAGGCATAAAAAGTCATAGTATAGTATGGCGTAAAAAGTCATAAAAACGACATAGTATATTAAGGCATGAAAAGTCATATTACAGCAAGGCATAAAAAGTCATGAAAACGAAAAAGTGTAGTCAGGCATAAAAAGTCATAGTATAGTATGGCGTAAAAAGTCATAAAAACGACATAGTATATTAAGGCATGAAAAGTCACAAAATAGTCATAATATAGTAAGGCATAAAAAGTCATAAAAACGAAAAAGTGTAGTCAGGCATAAAAAGTCATAGTATAGTAAGGCATAAAAAGGCACAAAAAAGTCATAATATAGTAAGGCATGAAAAGTCACAGTATAATAAGGCATAAAAAGTCATAAAAACGTCGTAGTATAGTAAGGCATAAAAAGTCATAAAAACGTCATAGTACATTAAGGCATAAAAAGTCATAAAAACGACATAGTATATT
>NW_019490297.1:0-540 GCF_002814215.2 Seriola lalandi dorsalis | reverse complement strand
AGTCCTGACGGCTGGTTTTAAGGCTCAGTTTCTGAATACAGGCTGTGTGCATTTCTCTGTGGACTGAGGCTTTGATACTTTCACAGTATTAATATAGAAGCTAGAGCTGATCTATAATCACACTACACATGGACACAGACCTTTACACTGGAGGAGCTTTCACTGACTCTGGCAGTTGAAGTATCTCGGTAAATTCATTGAAATGAACTGGTTGTAAAAGCAGGTGTAACGGGACATTGAGGTTTTTAAATTCTGATGGAATCACACGGTGAAGAATATCCTTTGCAGCTGTAATGCGTTGTACTCTGACTGTGTCATCTCTCCTGTTGTTCCCTGTGTCCTGACAGGTTGATGAATAAACTGGTGAAACAGGCAGAACAGAGCTGCAGCTCGAACACAGAGACAGGAGCTCACGGACTTCAGAAAAGACAACTCATGAATGAAAGATGTAACACTTGTTTTTTAATTTAACCCTGGTGTAAGTTTTCCTCAGATCAGATGAAATACAGCAGGACCTGTCCTCAATGCACCCCCCACCCC
>NW_019490296.1:0-451 GCF_002814215.2 Seriola lalandi dorsalis | reverse complement strand
CCCTCATGATGCTGGCCACCTCTGGTAAAATCGCCTGAATCCTCAGTTGAGGGGAACATGCAATTCTACCCCCAGTTGTATAATGGCCTATGTCAAAAGTGTGACTCTTTTGTTGAGTTTTTTGTGTTTCCTGAAAAACCTGAAAAAATGACTTAGGCCATTATTTTAAGAGGGTGTCGAAATTATAATTTGAATATCAAAATTGTTAATGATTAATTTTTTTGTCCATTTACTTCTTGATTAAATTGGCTCTACCATTTCCATAAAAAATACAAAGAACAGTACGGATAAGTGGCCTAAGTGACTAAATAAAAAGGTGTTTAAGACAGTGTAAGGTTTCATGATTTTCCATGGCATGTAATGTTAAAAGAAGATAATGGAAGGTTACATATGTAACCCAGGTTCTCTGAGTGGAGAGACTATCTCTCCACCCTACATATTCCATATATAC
>NW_019490295.1:0-451 GCF_002814215.2 Seriola lalandi dorsalis | reverse complement strand
GCAAGGAGGAGTGAACATGAGCTTATGTGGACTGAAAGGTAACTCAGTGATTGGTCGGTTTTGGTGATGTCATTCTGCAGGTTTGGGTCCGACAGCATTTTATCTAATATGAATCGGGGAGGAAAGTATCTTATCAAAGCCGAATCTTGTCAAATCTCTTCGGGAATCTCATTAAGTATTTACAATTTTTAAGTAAAAGACTGTTTAAAAAATGATCAGTTAGAGAAGGAGGGGCCAGAAAAGCGCGCCAGTCACCCAGGGGCCCCAAAACTGCCAGATTTACGAACTGAAATTCTTATTTAAAATTCATATTTCTTATGTTAGTCCTCCCTCCATCTCACTTTCCCTTCCCTTTAACTCTGTTCCCTACTCCCTTTCCTCTTTTTCATTTCCTCCTCTCACTCCATCTGTTTCTATCTTTCTTCGCCGACTTGCCCCCCCCCCCTTCCCC
>NW_019490294.1:0-451 GCF_002814215.2 Seriola lalandi dorsalis | reverse complement strand
CATCATCCTTCATCCGACTCATCCCACCTGCCCCGGTGTCTGTGTGTGAATCCTCGCGCGTATTATCAGCCGGATATCAAATTACTAGAGCGTCGGTGTTGACACTCGTGTCACCCGCGGAGAATGTTCTCTCCAAGCTGTCCTCGAACGCACCGTTACAGTTTGACGTCGCTCCATCGGCCTGAGACGCACAGGTGTTCATCTCCCCAGCAGCTTCACTCTCCGTTTGGAGGTGATGCGTCGTCCACGCGCTGATTTCTCATTGGCCGAGGCTTTCCATGACATCATCATCACCATCCTCATCATCCTCAGTGTGCGCTGGTTTCAGTGGCCATCAGCTGGATTTGTGAGGAGATGAAGATGTTCTGTGATTAGTATCAGACATTAAATCCAGCAGACTGTCCTCAGAGCTGATTCTGTACCTGCTGCAGCCAGAAGAGCAGCTCCTGCT
>NW_019490293.1:0-451 GCF_002814215.2 Seriola lalandi dorsalis | reverse complement strand
CCCTTCAGAAAACTCTTACCAGCGGATTGTCATAATTCACAAAGGAATTCTTTGTTCACAGCTTTGTAACGCGGAACATCATCTTTTAACAGTGTGCCAGAAATCACAGAATCAAACTTATAAACTTATCTCTGGAAACTCAGATATTACAAATGAAACTCTAAATCAGGCCTGTTTATGTCCACAGGTTTAAGGTGCGAATGCGGGACCTAGACAAACCCCTGAAGATTGTTAACAGACCTTTGTGGGAAGAGATGAGAGATTCTTCAGAGAAAGGGGTATTAATGGATGGTTAAGTTTATTTATAACTGCAATTTGTTTTCTTGATTGTTACCATGATGACCACAAATATTTCTTTTTCTGATTCCCCATAAATATCCATCTGTCTGAATCCACAGCTCAAATCCTTCGGTGTAAAACTAAAAGAGAGAAATAACTTCTTCAGAAAGAC
>NW_019490291.1:0-451 GCF_002814215.2 Seriola lalandi dorsalis | reverse complement strand
ATTGAGCCTAATCTTCAAATGTGGTTTAACTAATCCAGGCTTACATAATGAACATGAACTCAACTGTGAAGCTGCCCTCATGATCAGACTGAATTACCATTTCATTTTTACTTCATTATCAGCTTGATTCTGTGTCCCTCCTAGCTGTTTGCAAGGGTGGTGAGTTTGTACTAACCAATCAACAGTGACTTACATATGTGTCCTGCTGACGTCATTTTAAGTGAGAACAGTAGCTGTGGTGGTGTTTGCTGGGACCATTGAACCTGTCATTTATCATGTAGATCGTGTAGAGAGTTGATCACGTAACATGGTGAGACAGAGGTCTTGTAGCTGGAATAAAACTGGGGACATTGTGGTCATGTGGTCTACGCTCTAACAATGAGGCTACCTGGGCGCCCAATATGTTATTTATTAAAGTTGACTTACACCGACCTGAACAGCTACTCATTTT
>NW_019490290.1:0-451 GCF_002814215.2 Seriola lalandi dorsalis | reverse complement strand
CCCCCCCCCCCAATTCCTGCCCTCCAATACCTCTGTCCTCCTGCCTCAACTCTCTCTGTGTCCAACTCTCTCTCGGTAATTTTCCTCTCTGTTTGCATCTTCTTCAGTTTCCTCACTTTTCCTCTTGTCAGATGGTGAATCACATGGTGCAGTTTTGCTCCATTAATAGAGTCCTGTCATATAACCACTCACCTATCATCATCAAATCAGAATAATGAAGGTTATTAGTCATTTTTAACAATGCCTCAACAGCATACTTTCATTAAAAAATGGCATTACATGTATAGTTCACTTCTTTATCCCTCATTTTCTCACTGGCTCTTGCATACATCCCCTGAGATGGAGGAGAAGTCCATGAATCTACAAGCGGCGGTATAGCACATTACCCAAATTCCCTATGCCTAATGGTGTGTCAACATGGATAGGCTATTAACGTATAATGATGTGCTTT
>NW_019490289.1:0-559 GCF_002814215.2 Seriola lalandi dorsalis | reverse complement strand
GTGTTTCCTGTTCAGTTTCATACTCGTTAGTTCAGTTTAGCTTCTTACTGAATCAGGTGTGAGAGAGGCGGAGCTTGGAGGGTTTCAGGTGCAGCAGAACTGATCCGTGTCTCCTCGTCCTCCCGCAGGAGAAGGTCCTGCACAACATCATGCCCATCTTCACCTTCATGGGCGCCAACATCCTGCGCATGGACGACGCCTACAGCTTCAGGGTCATCGACAAGACGGTCCAGATGGTCATACCTGCGCTGATCAAGGTGAGACGGAGGCAGCGCCGCCTCTTCATCACTCCTCATCCTCTTCATCACTCCTCATCCTCTTCATCACTCCCCCTCCTCTTCATCACTCTTCACCCTCTTCATCACTCCTCCTCCTCTTCATCACTCCCCCTCCTCTTCATCACTCCTCACCCTCTTCATCACTCCTCATCCTCTTCATCACTCCTCATCCTCTTCATCACTCCTCCCCCTCTTCATCACTCCTCATCCTCTTCATCACTCCTCATCCTCTTCATCACTCCTCATCCTCTTCATCACTCCCCCTCCTCTTCATCACTCTT
>NW_019490288.1:0-451 GCF_002814215.2 Seriola lalandi dorsalis | reverse complement strand
ACAGGAATTGAGTTGTGCTCTAAGTATTGGCTTCAGTTTAGGTCTTTTGTCCCTTCCACTCCTCAGGCAGCCAGCCATTTGCACTCATCTAATCACTATTGTGCTTTCTCTCGCTCTTTCTCTCGCACTGTCTGTGTATGTCTGTGTATGTCTTTCTCCATCTCTTCAATCAGATCTTCTCTCTGATTATTATCATTACTGTTACATTATGACTCTGTACTTGGCAGGAGGAATCCTCATCTCCATTTAAAATGTCCACTGACGGGAGGGATGAAATTATCACACTCACACACACACACACACACACACACACACACCAAATCACCAAATGACTAGTCTCTTTGGACCAATTACAGCTGAGGACTCTAATAGGACAGGGAATGCTGTAATGGTGAAATATGTGCACCATAATTAATAAGCAGTTTACGTTTAGTCTAATGGACAAACCTAG
>NW_019490287.1:0-451 GCF_002814215.2 Seriola lalandi dorsalis | reverse complement strand
GCCACTGTTTTTATTGCGAAGTTGGCCTTATTCTCTTTTTGAAAAAGTGATTGATCGCTTCCACGCAGTGTATCGTGGGATAAGCCTAGATCTTTTGGTGCCAAGGAAACAGTGGATACATTTCTCAGTCGCTTTTGAAAGAGCCCTTCGAAACTGGACATCGTTGTTAGTCTTCAAGTGCAACCTGCAGATACAGCTAATGTTAGCAGCTAGCTAGCTACTGAACAAATGGAAGATTTAGCAGCTAAAGAATCTAAATATTTGCGTTTGCGGAGAGCAAAAACAAATGTACAGCCAGAAACACAACTTCAAAAATCTTAATGTTTCTTTGTCCGATGGACGTGTTGATTAGCCATTGTTTGCTAACATGGTCGTTGCAACAACATATTAATGTGTGTAGCTTGTCGCAGTAATGCGGGGTTAAATGATCATTATCAAGGTACAAATTTTA
>NW_019490286.1:0-452 GCF_002814215.2 Seriola lalandi dorsalis | reverse complement strand
TTGGAGCCAGGGGGCAGCTGATAGATACGGACACAAAGCTGGTATTAATGAATGAAGTCTTTCTTTTATTTTAATGAATAAGTGAAAACCTCTGTTTTTATTCTTTTGTGTACCAGTGAGGTACATCACAAACTCAAACTTCATTTAAAAGCAGAAGCACTTTGTAAAACACACGTACTCTGTGTGTAAAGACTCAAAGACACACACACCTCCTACAAGCACAAACTGAGCCAGAAGCACCAAAAACACCAGAATAAAAGGTACACACACTTACTCAGTCACTCTCTCTCACACACACACACACACACACACTCACACACAGAGAGAAAGACTTAGCCACGTACCATCTGCAACTACAACTCACCAGATGCATCATAAACATCCGGCAACACATGCAAACGCAAGCAGTCAACATTCACACACACACACACACACACACACACACACACACA
>NW_019490285.1:0-452 GCF_002814215.2 Seriola lalandi dorsalis | reverse complement strand
ACAGGACGGTAAAGATTATGTACCGTAATATGTAATGTATTATTATGTGTGTGTGTGTGTGTGTGTGTGTGTGTGAGAGTATGGGCGTAGAGGGAGTTCAGAGAGTAATTCGGAATTGATTGTGTGTTGTTCTTCAACTTTGCCACAGTGAGAAAACTGGCTTTTTCTGCCTCCCTCCTGGCGTCTGGTGAAGGTAACACAGGCAGCGAAGAGTTTGTTCCACTCATCTACAGAAATGTATTTACCAACATTGGAAACCACTACAATTCAAACACAGGTAATCTGATCAGGCTTCTTATATTTGAGAAATTTGTTTGAATAACTTCACTTCTACAAGTTGTGACTAATCTCTTCTGTCTGTGTTTTAGGTTACCTCACTGCACCAGTCAGAGGAGTGTATTATTTCAGATTCACTGGCCATTTAACAGAAAATTATGCGGGTACAAGGATGA
>NW_019490284.1:0-452 GCF_002814215.2 Seriola lalandi dorsalis | reverse complement strand
GCTAGCTAGCTAACTAGCGGCGGTTGTTGTTGTAGTTAAAGCCTCCTGCCGGTGGGGGTCGCAGTGTCACCGCGGTGCGTCACTTCTAAACTTCCGTCTGCGCCTTTAAACTTCCACCGGAAGTTAGCTTGTCCTCTTCTACCAGGCCGATCCAACATGGTGGGTAAATGTTTCATGTCCACCTGAACTATCAAACCTAATCCTGGCGTTTTAACGGTGCATATTGCCCGGTTTTGTCCTCAACGGACACCGGACAGTGTGTTTTACCGGATCCATGCTGTATTGAAGTTAGATGATCCAAACGTAGTGTTTTATTTGCGATATTGTCGCGTTGGGGTGATGCTAACGGAGGAGCCGTTTTGTAGCTGAATGAGCCGCGGTTTTCCCTCGCGTTTTACATGTTTAATTTAACGGGGGCTGTAGACTTATACTGTTGTGCATTGTTTTTTTTT
>NW_019490283.1:0-452 GCF_002814215.2 Seriola lalandi dorsalis | reverse complement strand
AAACTTGGGAAGTTACTCAAATAATCAATTATCAAAATTTTTGCTGATTTATTTTCTGTTGATCAACTGATCGATTAATTGACTAACTTGCAGCTCAGAGGAATATAATTAAGGTTAAAGCTAATCATTTTGACAAATAAAAACAATTCACATCATTGTCAAAGCAACCTGAGATTCATACAGATCAAACAGCTTCTCTATTGCATGTGATGAACATGGATTTACTATGCTCACCTTTTGAAGCCCAAATCCTTGTAGCTTTTCTTTTGTTCATCCACATAAATGGCTAAAAGAGAAGATGATCAGTGATTATTTACAATTATGCACAAAGTGATGGGCTCAATAACCATGTCTGAATCCTGTTGGCGCACCCTATCTTACTGTTACTTAAATTTGGTTATGCAAATAAGGGTTGTTACATCAGAGTGGAAGCTATTGAGAAAAAAAACATA
>NW_019490281.1:0-452 GCF_002814215.2 Seriola lalandi dorsalis | reverse complement strand
GACAGTTAAATATAATATATGGATATATTTTACCTCAAAATAAAAGATTTAAGTACTTCATCACACACTGTACACACACACACACACACACACACTCGTCCTTCCAGCTGTTCGTCTTGCCCTTGTTGTTTTTTCAGGTCAGAGTTATGTAGGTCGCAGATCCCTGTGGTTCTTCATGTGACTCACAGAGATGCTGCTGTTGACCCGTCAACACTCACAGACTCTGGGTTTGTATGAACGGATGAACGGGAGGCGACATGAGACATTAGACATCTTGAATCCAAATCCATGGACCTTTATTTAAAATTTTAGTCATGACACAAACGTCTGTATGTGGTGCAGCCGTGAAAACATGACGTCTTTGGTTTTACAATATTATTTCTCTCAGTCACATAATAAATCTTTAATGAAGAGCTGGAACAAACAGATACAGAATATAGAAATCACAGTTT
>NW_019490280.1:0-452 GCF_002814215.2 Seriola lalandi dorsalis | reverse complement strand
ATATGGTATGTGCAGTATATACTTTATAACATGTATTTATTGTAGCACACAACATATAGGGAATTCTGCATTGTGAATAAATATGTGTCAAACCCATATTTTCGGCAGTATCAAGTCAGTTTAGTTTTCAGTTTTAAAGTTAAAACAGAGTCAGTATCGTCAGTCATATTTGCTGCTATTTCGAAAAGAGTTTCTTCTGGTCATATGAAGTTTCAGAATTGTAATGTGTTGGTCTGCTTATGTTGTATGTTTCTTTTTTGAATGCTGCTATTCACATTGGCACATGCTATTTATAGTTTGACCAAGGTCGATTGTTTTGCCCTGTTTTCTCTCTGTATTGTTCAGTCCCAGTTTACTGCAAATAGGACACTGACTAACCTTTTCTCAGCTTCCTGTAGAAATATGTCACATAAAAAAACAAGTGCCAGGAGGTGATGGAATGTATTTTCTTT
>NW_019490279.1:0-452 GCF_002814215.2 Seriola lalandi dorsalis | reverse complement strand
GTTGTTTATAAGTCAAAGTGTCTCTAACCCACAACCTCCGACACTGACTCTAGATCAGATAACGCCTGACTCCAGGTCTGATAACTCCACTGACTCCAGGTCTGATAACTCCACTGACTCTGGGTCTGATAACTCCACTGACTTCAGGTCTGATAACTCCACTGACTCCAGGTCTGATAACTTCACTGACTCTGGGTCTGATAACTTCACTGACTCTGGGTCTGATAACTCCACTGACTCCAGGTCTGATGACTCCTGACTCCTGACACTGTTTCAGCTGCACTGTGAATCTTTGAATCATGTTTTCAACACAGGGCATAAACACATAATCACTCTTATTCTTAACATGTTTTCATGAGAGAAATGTATCCAGTATAGATTGTCATGGTTTGCCATGGCAGACACCTTTTGTTAGTTTGTTTGGACTTTTGTCACTTCCTGTTTTATTTTGT
>NW_019490278.1:0-452 GCF_002814215.2 Seriola lalandi dorsalis | reverse complement strand
TGTTCCTAATAAGAAGCACACATATCAGATTACAGTAGAGGAGTTTATAAACTTTCATTAAAAATGTATGATAACACTATTTGGAAAACTGGAGTTTAGAGATGCAAAAAATCCTTTTAAAAATTCTGTGACTCTTTGGCACCAGACAATTTCAGCAGAAAAAAAGTCTCTGGTATCTAGAGGTTTGGAAACAGAGCAGATATTCTGCACAAACATACCTTGAAAGTTAAGGCTTACTCATATTAAAAAGAAGACACACACAAGGTTTTTACTTACCTGTAGTTTTATCTAGCCATGCATATTTAATTTGTCTAGGTTTTGAGAGACCTTTTGAGATATCTGCTGCAACCCTAGTATGTTAGAGGTCAATGGAATTTTTTTTATATGGTGGTCATGGCATTAAAAAAAAAAAAAACAATTCATCATCATGCTTTTTTTTTTTTTTTTTTTTT
>NW_019490277.1:0-452 GCF_002814215.2 Seriola lalandi dorsalis | reverse complement strand
CTTGGAGTCCTCGAGGACACAGGTAAGATCCGCCCCTCCCTCCTCCCCAGCACCACCCTCTCATCCAAACATGGTTTCTTCTGGCTCTAAAAAAAACAAGATGGCGACGTCCATTAAGTCAAACCAGAGACAGTAGAGAATATGTATTTTGTATGTAATGTATAGAGGATCTTTGGCCAAACTCAAAGCTTCAAAACAACAGTTCACAAACCAATGGGTGACGTCACGGCAGTTTGCCACTTGGTTGGAGGACGTTGTCTGACGGTCTGCAGTGGACTTCACATGACAACATTCACAACTTGGAATACTTTTCTAATTTAATAATTATTAATAATTTAATATTTTTTGATCGGTGGACTCATATGAACTAAAGGAATATAAACAATCGAAAAAATGGACAAATAATCGGACTTCACGATTTCAACTTAAAAGGTAAGGAGTCATCACCTTTT
>NW_019490276.1:0-452 GCF_002814215.2 Seriola lalandi dorsalis | reverse complement strand
TGTGTGTGTGTGTGTGTGTGTGTGTGTGTGTGTGTGTGTGTGTGTGTGTGTGTGTGTGTGTGTGCGCGTGCTCACGCCCAAATCGAACCCAGCTGGAGCTGAGCTCTGTCTCCCTCAAAATCATATCATCATATCACACTTTAAATCCTCCAGTACCCCAAACAGCATATGGGCCTTGATGAGTATTTCTGTAGACTACAAAGAGAAATATTTGAGGTGATTTCTACGCCTAACCAATGTTAACAACGAGATAGGTGCTATCAATTATCAGATGCCATCAGATGCTTCAGGCACATAGTCTCTAACAGTGCAAATATCACCATCTGACATTCAGTCAAATCGTTTTGCTCCACGATAAGTTTTCAACTGTTCATCTGTGAGTTAGCTAACATCTTGAGTATTTACTGAGCTGTGTTTCCTTGGTGAGCTAGATATGTTCTCTCCCCTCCCTT
>NW_019490275.1:0-569 GCF_002814215.2 Seriola lalandi dorsalis | reverse complement strand
AGGTTTGGATGGTGGGTCCAGGTGGGCGGGGCTTGGTGACTGCTTTGTTGTGACATCACAAAGTTCCAGAAGTCCTGACGGCTGGTTTTAAGGCTCAGTTTCTGAATACAGGCTGTGTGCATTTCTCTGTGGACTGAGGCTTTGATACTTTCACAGTGTTAATATAGAAGCTAGAGCTGATCTATAATCACACTACACATGGACACAGACCTTTACACTGGAGGAGCTTTAAAGAAAGTCTGGAATCCAGGGTCTGACTGATGGAAAAAGGAGCTGCTCCTGATTTTCACTCCTGGCATGAATAAAACTTCTTCGTGGAAAAAAGTAAATACTGAAAAGTGCTGGATATACTCACTCACTGAAAACCATTTCTCAGTTTGAAGCCCAGCCAAGCTTCACTGGCAACGTTTCAGCATCAACTGAAATAGAGACAAGACAGAAAACTGTACGGATGAAATGTCCTCCGTTGGAAACGTCACTGAGCGAACAGGATGGAATCACATCAAAGCACGACCCAGCGTTATACTGTCTGCGATTGGACCAATTTCATTTTATTTGTAAACCTGGCT
>NW_019490274.1:0-452 GCF_002814215.2 Seriola lalandi dorsalis | reverse complement strand
GTTTATATGGTTTATATCCAAAAGGTCAAAGGTCAGCTTCACCGTGACATCATAATCTTCTTTTGGTTTTGACAAACTTCAGCTATTTCGTCATGACGTGCAGAGAAGAAGAGACTCAGTGTGTTTTCTTTTCCTCAAGCTCTTTAAGAAAACTGAGTCATTTCCTTGGTCAGAGTCGGGAATGGTTTTTTTTCTGGCAACAATAAAGAAGAAGAATTAATGTGTGAAGAATGTAATTAGTTTTAATTGATTCAAAACCCAAATGAAGAGAGTGAAGGAGGATGATGGAGGTCTGAGAGTGAAACACAAACCGAGAAGAAAGAGAGACTCAAGAATGTTTGTGTTAGTGTGTGTGTGTGTGTGTGTGCGCTCTTGTGTGTGCGTGCTAGTGTGTGTGTGTGTGAGTGTGTGTGTGTGTGTGTGTGTGTGTGTGCGCGCTCTTGTGTGTGCGT
>NW_019490273.1:0-452 GCF_002814215.2 Seriola lalandi dorsalis | reverse complement strand
GCATCTGCACATTTCATACATTAAATTATATCACATGGTGACGCAGGGATTCTCATGGAGAGATAAATGATGATGATGAACCCTTATAAATATAAATACATATAAAAAACGACCTGTTGAAATCTGTGGAGAAACGTGAGCGTCCTGCAGCTCTCCTGTTCACAGGCCATTCTTCCCCGGTCCAATATGGAGGACGGGTTTACGTATCACAGCAACAGGAACTGGCATTAAACCTGACCAATGGCATCCATCGCATTGGGCGTGTCTTATAGTCTTGTGGGGATGGATGATGCTTTCCCAAACTCTCCATCTCGTCTCCACGTGGATACAGTTTTTAAAAATCTGCACTTCAGAAGAAAGTTTCAAAAATAAAAAAGGTGAGACTAAAACACGAAGGAAAATATTTGTTTTGTAAAATATCTTTATTAGAGTGAACAAGAACTTTGTGGCTG
>NW_019490272.1:0-452 GCF_002814215.2 Seriola lalandi dorsalis | reverse complement strand
CTTTGACCTTTGACCACCAAAATCTAATCAGTTCATCCTTAAGTCCTAGTGAATGTTTTTGCCAAATTTGAAGAAATTCTGTCAGGGTGGTACTGAGATATCGTAACCACGAGAAGGGACGGGCAGACGGACAACCTGAAAACAGTACGCCTCCGGCTCTGGCTGTCACCGGCACGGAGGCATAAAAAAAAAAAAAAAAATCTATTGAACTTGTGGGAGAATTGATTTAAAGAAACACGCGTCACAATCCTCTGAGCAAGAGAAGAGGATTAAACCTCTCTGTGTCTGTGTATGTTGGATTCAAAAGAGGTTTAAAGAGTTGAAAAGGGGGATAAGAAGACTTTTCTCTTTATCTGTAAGGACCGGGTGAGCTGATAACGACGACTTTTTGACCTTGATTGATGTGGGAACAAATTGAACTTTTATGCTCTTCCAGATACTCAGGCTGCGAT
>NW_019490270.1:0-452 GCF_002814215.2 Seriola lalandi dorsalis | reverse complement strand
ACACACACACACACACACACACACACACACACACACACACACACACACACACACACACACACACAGTGGAGAGTCCAGGGTGGTTTCCTGTTCAAAGGAGTCCTCACATAGACGTCGCTGTCTATGTGTGTGTGTCAGTCACTGGGAGTGGCAGCTCCTGCTCTGCAGAGAGAGAGAGTGGTAAAGTGAGATAGGATGTAAAAGGAGTTTTCCATTCACTGCAGTGAAGCTGAAACAACTCGTCAATCAAACGATTAATCAAGTGATAGAAGGTGAATCTGTGACCACTGTGTGTTGGTAATCAGGGAACGTTCGAAGACGTCACGTTGGACTTCAGTAAATTCTAACAGACACTTTATGAATCAGAGAGTTGAGAATCAACCTGAAGAACCAGAAGCTGCAGTTCCTCTAACGACCACTAGAGTCTGGCTCCAACAGTGAGTCAGTCCCCA
>NW_019490269.1:0-452 GCF_002814215.2 Seriola lalandi dorsalis | reverse complement strand
TCTACTGAACTCTACTGGAATCTACTGAACTCTACTGGTCTCTACTGGACCTGGCTCTCATGATCTGGTTTTCCATCAGGTTAAAGCTGCGTCATCGTTGTGCATGACAAGACGTTCTGAGCCAAGCCGCCAAATTTAAACAGCTGAGCAACTGTACACTGCTCATGTCTGTTAGTTACTGTTACTACGGCAACCTCTTTGGTTTCCCTACAATGTCCTCCACTGGTCACGTGTGTGTCGTGTTGAAGGTGACGTCATGATAGCTTCGAGCGTCGTTGCTATAGTAACACACCGAAAATAAGAACTTGGTGACGATTGATCTTGAACTTGAAGAAGTATGGAGCATTTGAAGTCCACGCACACACAAACACACACACAAACACACACACACACACACACACACACACACACACACACACAGTAGCAGCAGAGTGTGAACTCACCTCTATGTC
>NW_019490268.1:0-452 GCF_002814215.2 Seriola lalandi dorsalis | reverse complement strand
AATTCTACAATTTATTCGTGAATTAATAAATATATTTATAAATGGTTTATTTAATAAGAGTTTTATGCTGTTTTTGTAAATCCATTTTTATATCTGAAGTATTTATTGATTAATTAATTGTTTATTTAAAGATTTATATTCATATATTCATTTATTTCAAATTCCTATTTCTCATGCCTGTTAAAAAATGAAATCAAGGAAATGCTTTATTACTTCCCGAGTCCCTCCTGCTGTAAAACAACATTATTGATTATGAAGAACAAAAAAAGGTCACTATTGACACATATAATCCACATGATCAGAGAGAAGATCCTGACTGTCAGTGACTGACACACATTACAGCCGAAAATCAAGGGGTTAGTGTATGTTTATCACTGGAAGGAAGAATCAAAGTGTTTGAGGATCAGAAATGTCTCTGCGTGGAGAGTGTGTGTGTGTGTGTGAGGGGGGGG
>NW_019490267.1:0-452 GCF_002814215.2 Seriola lalandi dorsalis | reverse complement strand
GGATAAACAAGCAGCTGTATAGGTGTCCCTAATAAAGCGCTCAGTAAGTGTACGTCAACATGTATATACCATTACTTGATTTGTTCTAGTATGAACTACATAAATATTCTATATAAAGTACACTTAAACGTCCCATCCAGCTATCGATCAGTATGATATTCTAATGCTTCTGTCGTTTTCTCCGTGTCTTCTTCAATCCATCCTCTGTCCGTCCGTCCCGCCTCTTGTCTCTCAGGTGAGAAGCCATTTAACTGCCGGTGGCCAAACTGTCAGAAGAAGTTTGCCCGGAGCGATGAGCTGGTGCGACACCACAACATGCACCAGAGGAACCTCACCAAGCTCCAGCTGGCCATCTGAACTGTGTCCGGCCCATGTCCCAGTTTTAAACTTAAACATCTGGGCTACATCTGCTTTTTTTTTTCTCATGAACACCCCCCCCCCCTTTTGCACCT
>NW_019490265.1:0-452 GCF_002814215.2 Seriola lalandi dorsalis | reverse complement strand
GTCATAAAAAAGTCATAGTATGGTAAGGTATCAAATGAAATAGTATTTTAAGGCATAAAAATGTCAAAAAAAATGTCATACTATAATATGGCATAAAAATGTCAAAAAACGTCATAGTATAGTATGGCATAAAAATGTCAAAAACAAATTATAGTATATTAAGGCGTAAGAGGTCATAAAAAAGTCATAGTATGCTAAGGTATCAAATGAAATAGTATTTTAAGGCATAAAAATGCCAAAAAACGTCATATTATAATATGGAATAAAAATGCCAAAAAACGTCATAGTATATTAAGGCATAAAAGATCATAAACCCGTCATAGTATGGTAAGGAATAATACGACATAGTAAAGTATGACATAAAAAGTGGAAAAACGTCAAAGTATAGTAAGACATAAAAAGTCAAAAAAATTTCATAACATAGTAAGGCACAAAATGTCATAGTATAGTAA
>NW_019490264.1:0-452 GCF_002814215.2 Seriola lalandi dorsalis | reverse complement strand
TTAGGTTCTGGGAACCTCTGATGGGCCTTAATTGATGAGTGGGAACTATTTTTTGAATGATCTATAGATCAGTTGCAAACAAGACTAGGTCAAAAACAGGTACGTGGCTGGACGCATGATCCATGTATGGTGGAACAGTTGTAAACAATTGCATTGTATTTGCATCCTGCCTAGTGTCAGTCAGTTCCAGCCCTTTATCTGTTGCCCTTCTCCTCCTCTCTGTGCTCAAAGACGCAGTATTTTATTATAGCCGAATTTCCGATAATCTCATTTACATGTTCTTTGTTTCTGTCGTCAGACAACTGAACAAGTATGAAATAGTCACTTTGTAGTTATTTCTATTATATTATTATTTATTTGGTTGAAGATGGCTGTGCTATGAATTGATTTTGAAAGCGCAATGATCAATGGGGAATCATCAACACCTGGCTGGCTCAGCTGACCAATGGCGT
>NW_019490263.1:0-533 GCF_002814215.2 Seriola lalandi dorsalis | reverse complement strand
GATGGAACACACACACACACACACACACACATGCACAACACTTATCATATTATTGTGTTTATATATATATATATATATATATATATATATATATATATATATTTAGAAATAAAAAATTTGTCTGTCTCCTCCTGTGACACACACACACACACACACAAAAAGCTTTTCACCCCTTTCCCATTTACTCCATGGAGCAGTTCAGCTGGGCTCAAATGGATACGTGGGTAACTGGCAGAGCAGCTGATCAAAGCCCGACCACGGCTTGGTGTGTGGTGCTCATAGTGAAATGGGGATCCTCACACTGAGAGTGAAAGCCTCTGTGGTTGGTGGACATGGAGCAAATCCACAGTTTACAGGAGTCCTTTTGCAACGGTGATGGTCGATGCAACAGTTCTCTCTTTAAAATACTAATTGATTTTCTTCACATTTTTGAATTTTGTGTGTGTCTTCCCTATCAATTCTGACTGTTACACGTACAAACACATTTAATCCACATTTTGCAATATAAAAATCCTTCACCATAAAATTCCACA
>NW_019490262.1:0-452 GCF_002814215.2 Seriola lalandi dorsalis | reverse complement strand
TAATAGTGGGTCATTTGGAGACATACCATATTATCTGTACATACAATCCTTCTGTATTACCTGTATTTATTATTACACTGAAAAGCTGAAGGAAAACAGTAGATGAGAAATTATTATGCAATCAAATAGATAGATAGATAGATAGATAGATAGATAGATAGATAGATAGATAGATAGATAGATAAATATATAGAGTTAAAATGATTTTCAGTATGGTTTTGGCAAAGCCTGGTAAATATTTGAATGCATGTACCTTTAACAAAATCTAACTTCCCCAGTCTGCCTTAAAGAGCCAGGCATGTGCCACTGAGGGCCTCCCCCTGTTTGCTCCACAACAAACTGCCTCTCACCCCTCTTAAGGTGGACCAAGACAGATGAACCATGTGCATAGGCTATGTCCTCTACACACTGGATGGGAAACAGTTAATTCCCACACTTACTGCAGTCTGTCT
>NW_019490261.1:0-2050 GCF_002814215.2 Seriola lalandi dorsalis | reverse complement strand
CCCCTCCCCCCTCCTCCACTTTACATCACTTTGCCGCCATAAATCCTGTGGCTGAGTTCCAAAGTTCAGTGTGAACATGTTCTCAGATCACAGACAATAAAGTTTTGTACAAACGTACAAACTGAAACCTGACGAGTATCAGAAGAACTGGAAGATTCAACAACACAAACAGAGAGAGGCTGCAGAGAGAGAGAGAGAGAGAGGAGAGAGAGAGAGAGAGACAGAGAAGGAGAGAGAGAGAGAGAGACAGAGACAGAGAGAGAGAGAGAGAGACAGAGACAGAGAGAGAGAGAGAAGAAGAAAAAGTGAAGAGAAAAATGTTTAAAAACTCACCGAACTCGTCGTCTGCTTTTCTCTCTTCGCTCTGTCTGAACTCATGGAGGCGGAGCTACATCTGGGCGTGTGTGTGTGTGTGTGTGTGTGTGTGTGTGTGTGTGTGTGTGTGTGTGTGTGTCTTTCATTTAACCCTTTGAACCCCGCTGAATCATTAACTTTCAGCAGAGTATATACTGTATATATGGTGTGTATAAATACACATATTTTATTTCTGTCTTTTTATTGACGTGGACATTTTTTGTGTTCAATCTGACTCAGCACAAAAGATAATGATGCCTCAAAATCAATGTTATTGCTAATCACATAGCATTTATATATGTATATGGAAAATAATGAATTATAACAATATAATAATAAATACAATAGTGATTTTATGTAAACAAACTGGTATTTAAAGGGTTAAAATCCTGAAATGATGAATATTTGGTCATTATGATCAGGACTGATGTTGAACAAAAACATTACTTCAGTCAAAGTGGAAATAATATAATATATGTTTTTATCACAGTTTATTGATGAGTACTGAGAGTGAGATTTTTAAAAGACAATACAAAGAACATAAAATAGATGTCACGTACCAAGAACCCAATTTTATAATTAAAATCGTCATTAATTGTGGGCACCATCCTCTGAAGAGAAAATAATTTACTGAATTATTTTATTGGTTAATATGATCAGTCTGATCAGAAGCTGTAACTTCTTGATTCAATAGATCTCCAGTCTCTGAAAGGACACAACACGACAACAACAGAGTTCAGACACAGAGATTTATTGACTATATCACTAACTACAGGTTAAATGTAATGTCTGCCAATCAGCAGGATGAAAATAACGACTTGGCAACGGTGGGAGAGAATATGTTGCAGCTATTTACAATACGACTGTACAACTGATGGTACTTGGTCAACGAATGAGATTTAGTTATTAGATAATATTATATTTCAAAATCGCAAAACAGCGACTGACTTGCACAGAGTTGAATATTTAATTTGATATTTTTCTCAGATATGTGTCTGTGAAGAGTTGACTGCTAGTTCATAGTTTGTAATTTATGACTGTGTAATCTCCAGAGGGACAGATGGAGAGGGGAAACACCCTTTATCACCTTAGTGATAATCACAATCCTTTTAAAGTTACTTTTCCTGTAAGTAAATATCAACATGTTTAATCAAAGATACGTTTCACAATGTCTAGCAATCTTCTATCTCTGTGTGTTACTGGACATGAGGATGTCATTGTTGTGTGGTCGATGGTGCAGGAATACTGCGTCTGCAGATACTCTCTGTCGAACGTCTGTCGAGCAGATGATTTACCCAGACAGGCCGTGAGATGGAGGACGGCTGTGAACCTGGAGAAAACAAGCACCAGAGACAGGGCCAAGGAGACGACGGAGAATGGGACACGTTTTGGAGAATCAGAGCTCCACTTCTCTGGGAGGATGTACGGGATGATGATGCGGTTTCTCCCTGGTTGGCCATGATTATTTATGAGTAACTCAAATCTCTTCCATGCACCATCCCCTATTTGTCCTACAGGACTGAGCATGATGTTGGGGACCTTTTGATTTCTGTCAACAGCTTTCTTCATTGAGTTCCAGTTGTCTGGCAGGTTGGTGGGACGATGTTTCTCATTAGGGATTTGACAGCGGTTGTTTTTGCTACAGAGAAAATCTCTGTGCTGAGGTTTCATGAGTCCTGTAGCAACATCGTACGCT
>NW_019490260.1:0-452 GCF_002814215.2 Seriola lalandi dorsalis | reverse complement strand
TACCATGCGTCTCCCCTCTTTGAGAGCTCCGGCTCCGATTACGCAGCACATTCTCACTGTTCTCGTTGTCTGAGCCTTGCGCTGCCTCAGACATGTCCATCAACTTGCGTTCAATACGCCCAAAAGGATTAAGCGTATCACTGCATCCTATCACCCCCCCCTGCTCTCCACTTTTTCCTCCATTTTTTTGCCCCACCAATTCCTGGCATAGCTTTGGCTGCCTCTCTGTGTCGTCCCTCTCCGTCACTCTGTCGTTGGAGGTGTCTCCTTTTTCTCTGTCCACTCTATCATCCATATCCACCTCTTCTTCTTCCTCCTCCTCTACTTCCTCCTCCTCAGTGTTACCATCTTTACTGTCCTTGGGATCCTCCATATCCACATATCCATATTAAAATGTTACAAAGTTGACATGTTGAGAGCCAAAGCAACAAGCAAACGCTGAAAAGGAAAGG
>NW_019490259.1:0-563 GCF_002814215.2 Seriola lalandi dorsalis | reverse complement strand
ACACACACACACACACGCACGCAAGCACGCACACACACACACACACACCAGCGGCTGGTCCACTCTGTAGAAAGCCAGCTGACAGGGTCTGTTGATCAGGTTGGAAAAACTGATGAAGGCTTCGACTTCGTCCATGTTCAGGATCAGAACAGCTGCGATGGAGGACATCCCTGTGACCTGGGCGAGAGACATACACACAGACTGTGAGACAGGGAGAGAGAGACTGTGATGGATCCTGCTGGATCAGCCTGAGGGGGGGCAGAGGGAACCGGACCACAGTCATAGACTTGATGTAGAACTGTTTACAAGTCTTTAGTCCAAGTCTCATGTCATCTAGTAGTCCACATGAATCCACATGAGTCCAGGTCGAGTCTGGGATCACTGTGTGTGTGTGTGTGCGTGTGTGTGTGTGTGTGTGTGTGTGTGACTCACATATCCCACATCAGGTCTGTAGCAGGTGTAAGCTCCCAGAATGCTTTGCAGCAGGTCGTGGTAAGGACCACCCTACAAAATAAAAGTCTGAATTCACTTCCTGTCTCTGCAGCTTAACATCCTCTTTGACT
>NW_019490258.1:0-636 GCF_002814215.2 Seriola lalandi dorsalis | reverse complement strand
AAAAAAAAAAAAAGATTAAATCAAAAGGTAAGGTTATATATGTCTAATGTTATTTATTTGTTTTAGAGAGGAAACATCTTTACTGCCCTTCTTGAAGTTTACTTTGGCTTCTGTGCACATTACTCTACAGCCGACATTTGACCTCGCTAGACCTTCATTTGCCCGGATTCTGGGTTGCAGCAAACCTCAGATTTTTCTCAACTAAGATGTTAAGAGGCCTCATTGTTTGACTTGGCTATTACTACTGTGCTACTACAAGAGAGATTTGCCTGTGCACTTAGTTCTGTGAAAGAAATAAGATGGAAAAGAGAAAAACTAAAATGTTTAAAAATTAGCTGATACTAAGCAAACAGTAAACTTTAATTCTGAAATATGGCAGAATTATGTGTGTGTGTGTGTGTGTGTGTGTGTGTGTGTGTGTGTGTGTGTGTGTGTGTTTGTGCATGCTTTTCTTCAAGCAACAGGCATGCACTTGTCGTTTCAGGTATCCTTTTCTCACCACTCAACACACACATAAATTCAAATCCAGCCTCTGCGGCTCCCCAAGGGCATCTGCAAGGCGTGACATCATTCTCTCCATAGACACACAGATCACAATAATGGCTCTCTCTCTCTCTCTCTCTCTCTCTCTATCTA
>NW_019490257.1:0-452 GCF_002814215.2 Seriola lalandi dorsalis | reverse complement strand
CTCTGGTTATGATTGTTTGAGCCAAACACGCCTCAGTTGCACTCCAGTACTTTCAACAATTGCCTGATTGTCTCTAGAGTCACCAGCCAGCCTCTATGCATTTCAGATGCATCATCTCAGAAGAATCATCATGGCCATACTTAAGCAGTTATTAATCACCAAACCAAAGCTGACATTCCAGTACCCATGAATAGTGGAGTATTTTATTTTTTTGGTTTATGTGTGACCTGTGAACAAGTAGGCACCTCTTACAATAAACTGGCATGTGTCATTTTTGTATTGTATTTATTATAATTTAGTATCACATCTGCAAACACATGTCCTTGCGAAGCTACACTTTCAAAGTAGCTTTCCCAACACTGTGTATATATACTATGTGTACTTAGGTATTTTCATGTGTATACGATATATACATGCGTATGTATGTTTATTATTGGATATAATGTAACTGA
>NW_019490256.1:0-452 GCF_002814215.2 Seriola lalandi dorsalis | reverse complement strand
TTTAGCCCCTCCCACCTCTCTTCCTCTGCTCCACTGCTTTCCTCTGCTCTCTTCCAGCCATCATAACCTCTTCTCCACTGTCACACCCTCTCTCCGAAAGCTCCGTGTCCAAATCTCTCAACAAAATGATCAACCTTTATACACTGATATTGATTTATTACATTATTATTGTCATGACCAGAAGCAAATAACTTCACCGTACCCTCCTCTTGATCTTAGGCCTAACCCTGTCTGAAGAGCACCACTCCATTTCATACAGCGCCAAGTGCAGCCAGACTCGCCACTCTCTGGCTGTTACTATGGAGATTCCAGACAGGCCGAAACAAAGGCAGAACAGAAAATAAGCAGCCTCAGACGAGAAGCCCCTGGCAGAGCTCTGACGGCCAAATCTGGCTTGGCCTCTCTCTCTCTCTCTCTCTCTCTCTCTCTCTCTCTCTCTCTCTCTCTCTCTC
>NW_019490255.1:0-452 GCF_002814215.2 Seriola lalandi dorsalis | reverse complement strand
GTCTCCACCAGGAAACATCTGAGTCTTTAGCTGCTGAATGCTCCACAGTCAAACACTGAGACTGAACCACAACACGCCACAAAAACCAAAGCTAGGAGCTAAAAGAGACTGAATCAGCAGCATAAGGTGCATTTGACTGGGTGTTAAAAAAAGAAAGGGATTATCGCAGCTTTCAGAGTGGAGGTTTGTGCGGTTACACGGCACAGAGCTGCAGCAGCAGTGAAACTTTCCAGCATTAAATCTGCACAGCGAACAGACACAGCGAGTGTTTTATGAGAAGCGGGAAGGTCGTAGATCTCGGTCTGACTCACACATGAAATCAAATCCAGCAGCTCCTCCGTCCTCCTGTCCCTGAAAACTGGGTCACCACTCCAGTCTGTGTCTGCACGCATGTTCCCATCTGTTGTGGTGATCATTTTACATTTCACACATGGATTTTCTCCCTGCTGATT
>NW_019490254.1:0-452 GCF_002814215.2 Seriola lalandi dorsalis | reverse complement strand
ACTGCATGGCTCCAAAAGAAAAAATGTCTTTCTTTCAAGGTGTTGACATTTGAAAGCCATTATTATACTGTATACAGTAGTATCAGAGCAGGCTGTGTTTGCCCATTGGGGGGTATCAGAGTGAATAATATACCATGTGATGCCTCAGGTAAACAAAATACTCGAGTTCCTGGTGGTAGTGGTGACTTCACCTGCCCTGATTGAACAGAGGCCACAGAAAAGGCAGATAGAAGACCGAGGAGGAGGAGGAGGGCATCGGTAATGAATAACTAACCATTATGATGATTAAAGGGGGCGATGGGCACGGGGAGATAAGAGCGTGGTGACCATCTGAGCATGAGGTGTTTACAGGGGGAATTCCTCACATTCCTCAGCTGCAGCCATGCCACTCCAATCTGCACCTCCACCCACTGATGGTCACTCTCTGTGCCAAAAGGGACCCAAGGGCCGGA
>NW_019490253.1:0-452 GCF_002814215.2 Seriola lalandi dorsalis | reverse complement strand
TATGCCTTTCTATCCTATCTTGTTTGATACCTGGCCATACTATGACGTTTTTATAGCCGTTAATGACTTAACATACCATGAGGTATTTTTGACATTTTTATGCCTTTCTATACTATCTTGTTTGATCCCTGGCCATACTATGACGTTTTTATAGCCGTTAATGACTTAATATACGATGATGTATTTTTGACATTTTATGCCATTTTCTGACGTTTTTTGGCATTTTTATGCCTTTGTATAATATGATGTTTTTTGGAATTTTTATGCCTCATATCCTATCTTGTGTGATCCCTGGACTGTAGCCTCTACACATGGGGCGCCTGCTTAAACCACTACGCAACACGACGCCCCACCATGATGTATTTTTGACATTTTATGCCATACTATACTATGACGTTTTTTTGGCATGTTTATGACTTTCTATACTATGATTTTTTTTGGCATTTTTATGC
>NW_019490252.1:0-452 GCF_002814215.2 Seriola lalandi dorsalis | reverse complement strand
CATTGAACCGTGAGGTTTGTTATATGCGAATCTAATCCTCATCGAGCACTCGTCGTTCCCAGGTCATCAAAAATACCACAAGTTCTTACTTTAACGTGTCAGGAAGTAGATGTGTAAACAAAGGATTTGTCCCTGCCCCCATTCCTCATGAGTCCCCTGGCACAAATATGGCATCTTGCAGTTGTTTCGTTGACTTTTTGTTGTTGACAATGTTTAAGGAGGTCGGCCATTTTTGTTGTTGACGACAAACTGATCACATGTTTGAGTATGTCATCTTTTTTCATGTCTGTGGTGTCAGAGTGAGATGCAAAACAAAACCCATCCTTATTCTTGGTTCGTTTAGATATACAGTAAAGACACAGAATAAAGTATTGGATCTTATTTGATTTTATTCACTTTTTAAATTTCTTTCAAATGAATCAGGACTGAGAGAGTTTGTGTTTGTCTTTTCC
>NW_019490251.1:0-526 GCF_002814215.2 Seriola lalandi dorsalis | reverse complement strand
GGACGATTCCCTCTCTGCTTCAGTTTTAAGTCTCTTGGTTTCACAGTTGAACCACTGAGCTGTTTTGCTTTGTTTTGGTCGGTGGTGAATGTAGTTGGTGTTCGAGCTTCAGGCGTCGCTGTCGGCGTCATGGTGACGGAGCTGATGGTTTATGGTCAAAATAATGCGAACACTGATATTAGACACTTGGCTGACATCGTTTTTTTTCATGCTGACTCCGCCCACAGCAGCTCATCACTCAGCTTGTGTCCTGCTGCTCCTCTCAACTGAATCTACAGCAGGAAACACACTGACTACAGATCAGTTACTGACTTTAGTTACTGACTTTAGATCAGTTACTGACTTTAGTTACTGACTACAGATCAGTTACTGACTTTAGTTACTGACTTTAGATCAGTTACTGACTTTAGATCAGTTACTGACTTTAGTTACTGACTACAGATCAGTTACTGACTTTAGTTACTGACTTTAGATCAGTTACTGACTTTAGTTACTGACTTTAGATCAGTTACTGACTTTAGTTACT
>NW_019490250.1:0-547 GCF_002814215.2 Seriola lalandi dorsalis | reverse complement strand
CACAAATAAAGTTGGAGAAAATTACATCATTTGACAATAGTGAAAAATATAAACTTGTATTCAGGTGTGTTTCGGCACGTTAATAAGAAGAGAATGCAATATTCTGTATCAGAGATGTGTGACATTTTGATCATTTTTACAGATTGGATTTTTAGCTTAATGGAACAATTGTTATTTACCTCAGTTTCCTAGATGAAATTTCATTGGAAAACTAAAGTTACAGTAGTGACAGTAACTGTGGTAAGAATTAATTTTACTGACCTTTAGGATCAACGTTATTGTCCAAACCTGAAACACCAGAGGAAGATCAGAACAAAAACTACTTCACTCTAACCACCTCATATTAAAGCTCCTCCAGTGTAAAGGTCTGTGTCCATGTGTAGTGTGATTATAGATTATAGATCAGCTCTAGCTTCTATATTAATACTGTGAAAGTATCAAAGCCTCAGTCCACAGAGAAATGCACACAGCCTGTATTCAGAAACTGAGCCTTAAAACCAGCCGTCAGGACTTCTGGAACTTTGTGATGTCACAACAAAGCAGTCAT
>NW_019490249.1:0-452 GCF_002814215.2 Seriola lalandi dorsalis | reverse complement strand
TCTGTGTATGTGAGTGTGGTCAGGCCCTGCTGAGACTATAAGCTTTAATGGGACGTTTCCTGCTGCATCAAGCCAGGCCCCCCTGTCTGGCTGAGGCGATGCAGGGTGGAGAGTTGAAGTCTTGGTCCCGGTCCAGGTGTCTTTAAACCTGGAAGAGATTAGTGCCACGGATGCTGGTATGATAGCAGCTCAGGTTGTCCATGCCTCTCTGTCGATTCCCGGTACTGCAGTGGGACTACAGTTAAAGAGGAGATATCTGATTACTCTGCGTGTGTGTGTGCGTGCGTGTGTGTGTGTGTGTGTGAGATGGAGAGAGAGTGAATATAAAACCATTTGCTTGAACAAGGTCGATGTAGCAAAGTGGGTGGAGAAGTGGGCATCATTAACTTTTATTCCCATTTTAAAATGTTTCTTTTAAAGGCTCAGTTCACACAAAATTACACTTTTTTTTC
>NW_019490248.1:0-452 GCF_002814215.2 Seriola lalandi dorsalis | reverse complement strand
AAGTACATTCTTTGGTCATAGTTGTTTAATAAAAAAAAAAAAAAAGCTTATCAAAATGTGAATTTATATTATGGATTCTAAGAAAATTTTGGTGATATCTATGATATGTCAGGTTATCTATGGCAAAGAAAAGATTGGGCAAACAATAGCCAACAAAATGGGACCAATTTAAACCGAATATAAATGCTGACCGAGGGATCTGGAGTCTTGGGATGATATGTCTCTTGTTTCACTTCAGTTGCCAAAACTGCTTTAATGTCTTAACATCGCTTTGTGAACATTTTGTTTCACATCAAGTTGATGCATCTGTCAAACACTTTCTTTTCTTCCCTTAAAAGGGTCTCACCTCACATGTCACATCACAGGGACTGTCGCTGCACATGAACGTCTCAGAGAGTTATATCAGAAGCAAAAGGAGGGTGAAGTGACTTTATGTGAGTTTAGCTGCCTTT
>NW_019490247.1:0-452 GCF_002814215.2 Seriola lalandi dorsalis | reverse complement strand
TTTGTGATTTAGAAACAACCATACTCTCCAACCTGTGCTGCTGTTTCTTCCCCTTACCATCTTTGATCTTCCAACTTCTAGTGTTGCTGTAGAAAAGGGGGGTAACTGACCATGTCTTGTCTTACAAGTGGGGCCCCCCTCACTCTACAGTACCTCCTCTCCCTCTTGTCTCTTCTGGTTTCTCTGCTCTCCAGTTCTCTTTCCTGTTACTTCCTCAGCTCCTCACTCTCTCTCCCTCTCTCCTGTCAGCCATGCATGGGTAGCTACTTGTGTCCCCATGGGGTGGTCCATCAGCCTGCTTTGCTGAGCCCTGACTGGGCATCAGTGCTTGGATTCCTCTCCAGTGGAGTTCAGGTATCATCTGTTAGCACAACAGAGCCAGAGTCACACACACACACACACACACACACACACACACACACACACACACACACACACACACACACACACAC
>NW_019490246.1:0-452 GCF_002814215.2 Seriola lalandi dorsalis | reverse complement strand
TGTGTGTGTGTGTGTGTGTGTGTGTGTGTGTCAGCTGGTTGTTTGTAGCGGCCGTCTTTTCATTAAACCCCAAAATCAATTTTCTCTCTCTTTTCCCACAATCCCTCTGTGCTGAAACCATTTCCTGTGTGACCAATCAGTGTGAATGTGTGCTGTGGTTAGAGTTTTTTTGTGTGTGTGTGTGTATTTGTGTGTGGTATTGATTTTCCAGCCACAGTAAACTGTTCAGCAATCAGAGAGGTAGTACTGCATGTTCAGATAGCAGTTATCACACACACACACACACACACACACACACACACACACACACACCAATGTGTCTCACTGTACAGTTTTGAGTGTGTGTGAGATCCATCCTCACTATTTTACTGAACGAGAGATAGTGGCAGCTTACTCCCGATAAATTACACCGCTGATAACACACACACACACACACACACACACACACACAC
>NW_019490244.1:0-578 GCF_002814215.2 Seriola lalandi dorsalis | reverse complement strand
TCACATCACCCAGTCTCATCCTCTCATCACCCAGTCTCATCCTCTCATCACCCAGTCTCATCCTCTCATCACCCAGTCTCCCCCTCTCATCACCCAGTCTCCCCCTCACATCACCCAGTCTCATCCTCACATCACCCAGTCTCATCCTCTCATCACCCAGTCTCATCCTCTCATCACCCAGTCTCATCCTCTCATCACCTAGTCTTATAAATCGCCTGTACAAACAGCCGACAGGCACAGTCAGTAACCAGCTGGTGAACAGTGGAGCCTGATATTTTCCGCAGAAGTTGGCAGAAATAAAATGAGTGAAAATGAATGAAAATGGACTTCAATAGACAATCATGATGCTGCTCGGTGAGTAAATTGAATTTGTAACCGTTTAGTTTCCACCTCAAGAAGCTGCTCATAGATAAATCAAAGTTCTTTGTTTGCTGCTTGTTTCGGTTCTTAATTAGCCAAAAAAAAATGAATACAATACGAAATAAAAAATCAAATATAGTCTGGCCTGTTAAAAAAAACAACAGGCCCGATCCTGCTCTTCTGAAAATGTTCAACTACCTTCACATGGTGAAAAATTC
>NW_019490243.1:0-452 GCF_002814215.2 Seriola lalandi dorsalis | reverse complement strand
ACCTCATTATAGTTTAAAATCGGATCAGGTCGGGCCTTAGTTCCTCTCAGTTCTCACAGGAAAAAGCACAAATCACACCTTAAGTTAGTAAATGTGTGATCTGCTCTTTGTACTGAAAATGTCCGGTGTTGTAAGAGTCATTTAGTTTTACTAAATGCTGCACCTAGTGTTTGCAACACTTTTGACTGAGGAGTTTGCTTCATCACGGTGGAGTCCAAACATTTGTTGTACACCGCTGCCCCCAAGTGACAGGAGTGAGTAGAGCAGCAGGATCATCATCTCCACACTGTCAAACTATCAGAGCTTCTCTGTGACGAAGCAGGTGTTTTCTCAGCAGCAGAGAGGGTGTGTTGAACGTTTAGCTGTGGCTCAGAGAGCATGAGGACAGTAACAGCTTCTCTAGAAGATCACTGAAAAAAACTACTTGAATCCAGTGAGATCCTGCAGAGAGA
>NW_019490242.1:0-453 GCF_002814215.2 Seriola lalandi dorsalis | reverse complement strand
TAAAAGTGACCCGCCAAGAGAGAGAAGTAAAGACAGTGCTTGGGATTGTCAACAAAACTGCCCATGGCATAAATAATAGTGTGACCTGCCCTTTCCCCCTTCAATGAATCACGCAGCATCACGCAAGCAGCAGTTAAGTTCATAGAAGAAACTAAGAGAATTAACAGCATTCAGACTCTTAAATAACTCACGCAAGCAGCAGTTAAGTTCATAGAAGAAACTAAGAGAATTAACAGCATTCAGACTCTTAAATAACTCCAACAAAATGATTAAACCAAACATATTCCAGCATTAGAAATAAAGAAAATATATATTTCTGAGGTCCAGGAGCTTTATTAAAGAAGCTGCATGCACTTCAAGATTAAGCAGTTTGTGCCAGTGTAATGGATAGAGTCTAGTCACTACACTGGCACAAACTGAGATCTTTTTTTTTTCACCGTCTAGTCACTAGAC
>NW_019490241.1:0-453 GCF_002814215.2 Seriola lalandi dorsalis | reverse complement strand
TCTGATCTGATCCAATATGATCTGGTTTGATCTGGTCTGATCTTGTCTGATCTGCTCTGGTGGATTATCATTGTTTTACACTGTAAAAACCTTTGTGAGTAACTTTAATGTGAACTTGTGACTGAACCTGAACCTGAACCTGAACATGTCTTTGACCTGCTGTGTCTCCTGCAGGTGATCACAGACAACATGTTTTGTGCAGGTTACCTGGAGACCAGTATGGATGCCTGTAGTGGAGACAGTGGGGGACCCTTCATGGTGAGCTACAGAGGGACCTGGTTTCTGACTGGAATCATCAGCTGGGGGGAGAAATGTGCTGCTAAGGGGAAGTACGGAGTTTATACCCGACTAGGAAACTTCCTGAACTGGATCAGAGACACCATGGAGAGACAGGATCTAAATGGTACCAGGAGCTGAGAGATGAAAACTGATGAGGACTGATGAGGACTGATG
>NW_019490240.1:0-453 GCF_002814215.2 Seriola lalandi dorsalis | reverse complement strand
AATATAAAGTTCCATCTTAAAGTATTTAGGTCATAAACCTTTGCTATACTTTCCTAACTACCTTTTTTATGATGGCTTCAGACATAAGTCACAGAGTGTCAATTAGTTCCAATTGTATTTCTTTTTTCTTATATCCATATGTACACATCATTCAACTAAAATGAATAGGACATGCTGGCTGATTGTTTGTCAGTCAAAGCTAATCTGACAGCAATAAGCGCATTGCTGTGGCTCAGCAGGTATAACATGTGTCATGTATTTATTTGATTTATTTAATGTCACAAGTTGAAACCCAACTCACAAACTTTCTCACTGGACATAACAGCCTCTCTAGCATTCCACACTTTAACTGAGTGATATCTATTAAATACATTTGACGATAAAACACTGGAAACTTACAATTGAGCAACTATTTCATTTCAGGATGATATTTTGAATAGTTGCCAGTGTTAA
>NW_019490239.1:0-453 GCF_002814215.2 Seriola lalandi dorsalis | reverse complement strand
CAGCACCATACACGTCTCTTATCTATCTCCACTGCACACGTGCACACACGTCCCAATGTTCTGCTCCCGTGACCTTAACATTGCACCTGATGATGACGACGACACGTTTGTTGGTTACTAATTGGAAATCACACCACCTCTCTATTCTTTGCCAGACATGTGATGTACTGTTTGTGCACTGTAGATTTAACATGCGGTTGAAACGCACCGCTGCCCTCCTGCCAGGCTCTGCATTTCCGTAGGCTTGTCACACCATTGCTTAATCAACCATCCATCCTCCGCTTCCAGCAGAGCAGCAAATATGACTGCTTACCAGCTACTGTCTCCATGCTGCTCCAGGGCCAGCTGGGCGATGCATCGCTCCAGCCTTTTATTTTTATATGACTATGACTCAAATGCACACCTCCGTTATGAACATCGTGTATGATATTATAGCAATAGGAAAAAACAGAA
>NW_019490237.1:0-453 GCF_002814215.2 Seriola lalandi dorsalis | reverse complement strand
TAGCTATTGTAGGCTATTTGCTATATTTCAACATTTTTATGACCTCCTCAGTACTACGTGAGTGAGGATGCATTACCATCCAGGCAGAGTGACTCTTCAATGCCTGTTCTTAGTAGGACACAGCCAAGGACAGCTACGAAAGGGAGAACTAACAACAAACCTCGTAACAACCGAGTGTGCAACTGGAGAACAGATTGTCTCCACTGCTGCAGGACCTTGGATCTCCGTCTGATGACCTGAATAACCTCTCGTCTTCACATAGCAGGGTATGGACTGAGAGTAAATCAGAAAGTAAAAGGCTACAGGGAAAGCTAAGGCCTGGGCCTCAAACTGATTTTGGGTGACTGTGCTGTAAAAGATTTAAACACAGTACATAAATGCAGTAAAAACACCAAAATATTCTGCTTTCCCAAAGACATGGTCTGACTTCCGTCATCGAACCGCTCTTAAAAA
>NW_019490236.1:0-453 GCF_002814215.2 Seriola lalandi dorsalis | reverse complement strand
GGGGCTGACACGGTCTGTTGCGAGTTTGCCGCTCATGGGGGAGTAACCATGGCAACGTGCGTGTAAGGTTAATAAACATGTGCGCTACAGACGATGACACCGGTGGTTGGCACATTGTTCCTGTTGCTGCTCTGTGATGCAGCCACAAGACTGCAGAGAAATATCATTCATTTAACATTTTACCATCTTACTTTTATTGCTTGTTCTCTCTTCTCTTTATTTTTTATCTTAATTATTTTATGCTTTCTTCTATTTGTAGGATTGCCTTAGATTAGCAAACTTTATTAACTCACAGTAACAGTAAAATATTACGACACACAGACAGTATTCCTTCAGATATCAGTGGACAGATACAGAAGTAAAAGCTCATGATCCTCACAAAAGAGAAACTGACGTGTAATTAATGGTCGCTGGCGTCAGTTTTAATTTTTTTCTTTTGTAGTTTGTGAATTT
>NW_019490235.1:0-2387 GCF_002814215.2 Seriola lalandi dorsalis | reverse complement strand
AGTGGTAAAAACGTCATAGTATAGTAAGGCATGAAAAGTCATAAAAATGACATAGTACAGTAAGGCATAAAAAGACAGAAAAATATCATAGTATAGTAAGGCATAAAAAGTATGACTATAGTAAGGCATAAAAAACGCCATTGTATAGTAATGGAATAAAAACTTCATAGTATGGTAAGGCATAAAAAGTCATAGAATAGTAAGGCATTAAAAGTCATAAAAAGGAAATAGTATGGTAAGGCATAAAGAGGCATAAAAACGTCATAGTATACTGATGTTGGCATTAGCACCTTGTGTTCCTTTTTTTTCCCTCTTGTGCTCTGCTATTTTCCCCTCCCTCCTGTTTGTTTGTCTCCTTTTTGTGATCTGTGTCTGTATAAGTGTGTGTGTGTGTGTCAGCTGGTCGAGGCTTCCTGGTTCCTGCTCCCTCCAGTCTCCATACTCACCTGCTTCTCATCATAAAATCAACTCCACAACCGGCCGCAGTATAAAGGACCAGTTCAACTTACTATTCTTTACCAGATCTCCCGTTTGTACAAGTGATATTAATGCTACGGCCAAGCTCGGCTTGCTGTTTGCTCTGAGTCTTTCTGAATGTTTTGTAATCCTGTTGTTTTTGTGCTTCAGATTCATACTCCAGTCATCCTGCCATCCTGCCACACTTCTGTCTTGTCTTACCAGCTTAGATTTTGTTATCCAAATACCAAAACCTTACAAAGAAGGCATAAAAAAATCATAGTATAGTAAGGCATGAATAGATCATAGTATACAACACAAAAAATTTATAAAAATATCGAAGTATCATGAGGTATTAAAAATCATAAAAACGTCATAATGTAGTAAGTAATGTAAAGTCATGAAAACGTCATAGTATAGTAAGGCTTAAAAATGTAAAGAAAACGTCATAGTATAGTAAAGCATGAAAAAGAAAAGAAATGTCATAGTATAATGAGGCATTAAAAGTAATAAAAACGCAATTGTATATTAAGGCATAAAAAGCAAAAATAACATATTAGTATAGAAAGGCATAAAATTGTCATTAAATTGAGGCATAAAAAGTCATTAAAAAGACATAGTGTACTAAGGCATAAAAAGTTGTAAAAACCCGATACTATAGTTAGGCATAAAAACGTCATAGAATATTAAGGCATAAACAGTCATAAAAACACTAATGTATTGTAAGGCATAAAAACCTAATAAAAAGTTCATAGTATAGTAAGGCATAAAAGGTCATTAAACAGACATAGTAAGGTAAGTCAAGAAAAGTGTTGAAAATGAAATTTTATAGTGAGGCATAAAATCATCATAAGATAGTAAGGCAAGAGAAACTGTACAAACATCATAGTATAGTAAGGCATAAAGTCATCATATTAGAGTAAGGCATAAAAGTAATGAAAACCTCATAGTATAGTACCGCATGAAAAGTCAGAAAAACATCATAGTAGAATAAGTCATAGAAACAACATAGTATAGTAAGGCATAAAAAGTCATGAAAATGATATAGTACAATAAGGCATAAAGAGTTCATAGTACAGTAAGTCATAAAAAGGCATAAAAACGTCATAATATAGTAAGGCATAAAAACATGATAGTAGTAAGGCATTAAAAGTCATTGAAATGACACAGTATATTAAGGCATAATAAGTCATAAAAAGGTCATAGTACATTAAGGCATAAAAAGGCATAAAAACGACATAGTATAGTAAGACATAAAAAGTCATGATACCGATATAGTACAATAAGGCATAAAAAGGCATGAAAACATCATACTATAGTAAGGCATTATAACATGATAGTAGTAAGGCATTAACAGTTATAAAAATGATATAATATAGTAAGGCATAATAAGTCACAAATGTGTGATAGTATAATACGGCATAAAAAGGCATGAAAACGATATAGTATGGTAAGGCATAAAAACGTCATAGGATAGTAAGGCATTAAAAAACATAAAAATGACATAGTATAGTGAGGCATAATAAGTCATAAAAACATCTTAGTATGATAAGGCATAAAAAGGTCATTGTACAATAAGGCATAAAAAGGTCATTGTACAATAAGGCATAATAAGTCATAAAAATGTCATACTATAATAAGGCATAAAAAGGCATAAAAACGACATATTATAGTAAGGCATAAAAAAATCATAGTATATTAATGCATAAAAGGTCATACAATAGCAAGGCATAAAAAGGCATAAAAACGTCATGGTATAGTTAGTCATAAAAATGTCATAGTATATTAAGGCATAAAAATTCATAGTGTATGAAGGTACAAAAAGTCATATTATAGTACGGCATAAAAATTCTTATTACAGTAAGTCATAAAAAGTCAAACTATAGTAAAACATAATAACGTCATAGTATAATGAGGCATAAAAACGTCAT
>NW_019490234.1:0-453 GCF_002814215.2 Seriola lalandi dorsalis | reverse complement strand
AAGGAATGCTGAGGCGACTCAACAGGCCTGAAGGCAGCGGATGGTGTTTATATACACACACACACACACACACACACACACTGTTAAAGAGAGAAGGGAAACTCACAGGTGACATTGTAAGTGGCTACTGGACATTTTCAAGCCACAGGAATGAATTCTTATAAAGATAAATGTAGCTTCACTCCCTCACTGGACACCAGGACCGACCTGAGCAGGGTGAACTTTATATAAATGATATAAAAAGGATTATATAAACACATGAATGTACCAGATTTTCCTCGTCTCTCTGACAGTCTGCACAGTACATCTAAATTATAGCAAAAGCATTACAGATCTAAAAACAGTAAAGTGCTGAAAAACTTAATTAATAATATTAAAATTAGCTTTACTCTGTTTATTATAGTTGTAGTTTAGTTGATTGAATATGTTTAGGTTGTTTTAGTCTGTTTATTG
>NW_019490233.1:0-453 GCF_002814215.2 Seriola lalandi dorsalis | reverse complement strand
TGTGTGTGTGTGTGTGTGTGTGTGTGTGTGTGTGTGTGTGTGTGTGTGTGTGTGTGTAGGACACTAGTCCTAACACCAGACAGATTAGAAAACCGATTTCCTGGAGATGCTGACACACACACAAAGACTTTTTTCCTCAGTCATTACACACCAGTCTGAGCTCGCTGTTTTTTCGTGGTGCTATTTGCTGGCAGCCTGCACAGTGTCAAGGCTTGTTAGGGGGGTTCAGCTTGTGGTAAACAATGAAGCCGGAGCTCACAGGGAGAACGCTGCACCTTTGAACTGAGCCTGGGGGGACGGCAGAGCTGCAGAGCAGAGGAAACACCTCTGTTGTTCCTGGGTGACTGTGAGCCATGTGACCGAGGTGTTCTCGCTCTGTTACTGCTATTAGCTGATTCTCAGACTGGAGTCCTGGGGCTCCTGGGGCTCCTGGGGCTCCTGGGGCTCCTGGGG
>NW_019490232.1:0-453 GCF_002814215.2 Seriola lalandi dorsalis | reverse complement strand
AAGCACCACTGTGGCTAAGCACCAAGACGTCTCCATCCAGGAAGTGACTGTGGTGTTGTCGGCTCGGACGGCGGGAAAACCTGGACTGTTGTTGTCACCAAAGAGGAGCAGCAGTCGCTCCTGTACAACATCAGGAGGAGTCACCCTTTCCTCACTAGGGAGGCAGCCCAGGTGTTCATCCAGATGCTTAACTCCCACCTGTACTCCTGCAGCCCCCCCCGCCATGTGTGTTTGTAACCTGTTGGTTTACAATGACACCTCAGGCAGGAACGTCACCAGCACCACACCGATCATCTGATCGTTCACCCAATCACTGTATTATGATATTATTATTATAATATTATAAAGAAAAGGTCTAGACCTGCTCTATTTGAAGTGCCTTGATATACTTCCCGTTGTGAATTGGTGCCATACAAGTAAAAACTGACTTGACTTGACTTGACTTGACTTGAC
>NW_019490231.1:0-453 GCF_002814215.2 Seriola lalandi dorsalis | reverse complement strand
TAGAGCCGCGTCCTCGGGTGCTTCACACACCGGCGGCGGCAGCAGCAGCAGCAGCAGCAGCAGCAGCAGCAGCCCCTCTCGGCCAGGTGACCAAATGAAAGACTTCAGACTTAAACCCTATAGAGCATTTTACCTGCTAAAGAAGAGACTGAAGGGAGCAACCCCCCAAAATAACCAACAACTGAAAGAGGCTGCGGTGAAAGCCTGGAAAAGCATCACAAAAGAAGAATGTAAAAGTTTGGTGATGTCAATGGCTCACAGGCTTGATGCAGTTATTGCAAGCAAAGGATTGGCAACTAAATATTAAGTCTTATTCACTTTAATCTATTTTAACTCTGTCTGTTCCAATACTTTTGCTGACCTAAAAATTTGGTTCTCCGTTACAAATAATGTTATCTTCTAAGTTGTGTATCAGATCCAGATGTAAATACCTGGAAATAAAAGCTGAAATGT
>NW_019490230.1:0-453 GCF_002814215.2 Seriola lalandi dorsalis | reverse complement strand
CTGCTTGCTGCCTGCTTGCTGCCTGCTGCAGCCTGATGCTGTCAGTCCATCCAGCAGCTGCGCTTCACTGACTCATCCTCAGTCAGCTCATAGTCTTTGTTTTATGAAAACCATGCAACTGTTTTCCAGAAGGTAATTCATCTTACACCTTATTGTAATGGAACAGGACATAGAAAAACATCATGAAGTACCAGATCATAGTTTCATAAATAGCCTCTAACCTACAAGTAGTCTAATACTGCAGTCACAAGGTATTGAGCTGATGAGTCAGAATCAATCAAAATGACTATGAAACTATGGTGGGCACTGCTGGACTTTTTGTCAGACATTAGCAGAGGTAACACCTTTAGGCTGTGGTAACCTGTCATGAGCATTTTTTTAAATAAATAATAACTTAAACTCACCCTCCAGGCAGGTATTAACAGGGTCCAAGCCCATAGAGCCATTCCCAAC
>NW_019490229.1:0-453 GCF_002814215.2 Seriola lalandi dorsalis | reverse complement strand
TGCGCTCCCAGCCCCAGTTATCCTTTTATTCACTTTTTTATGTGGGAAAACCATGTTAAACAAGATATTGATATCATTTTAGTCATCAGACATCTGGATCTGAAGTTATCAGAGAAACAAGCTGCGCAAATGGTAGAAGCAGCTCAACTCCCATCACAGTCCTGTCTCTGCCAAACAGTGTCACGGAAACACATATTTTTAATGTGAAACTGCTTTATTCTATTAATTTCTGATGGTTTTAATTACCAAGTCCATTTGTTTTGGAGAGGTGGATCATTTGTTTCCTGGAAAAAAAATCTCCTGAACATCTGGATCATAAGTTATCAGAGAACCAAGCTGAGCAAATGTTAGCAGCAGCTCCTGGCTAACAGCCCCCCTGGGATGATTTTTAATGTCAAATGACTTTATTCAGTGTTTTTTACCTGTTTTAATCACCAGGTCTGTTTTTTTTTT
>NW_019490227.1:0-453 GCF_002814215.2 Seriola lalandi dorsalis | reverse complement strand
AAGCCATTTAAATGAATTCTTTGACCTCGGCTCTTGATCAAACAGAAGGACCTGTTTTCTCTCCTTCCCTCCTCATTATTCTCCTGCTGTTTCCTCCTTGCATTGTCTCGCTGTGCGCTGGGACACCGGGACACCACAGAGAGGTTAGAGTTCCTTGTGGCTTGACAGTTCATTGCAGGTTGTGAGCAATTGCTAGAGCATATATATATATTTTTTTTTTTTGTCACCCGGTGTTTTTCATCCTGCTGACAGAAATTTCATTTCGTGACGTGAGCTGAGTGACATTCCAGTGAGCACATAGGAAGAAAAACAAGCCAGTCGGAGTGTGTTCAACCATTACAAGATGCTCATACTGTAGACTGAGTTAAAGAGTGAGAGATGGATGAGCAGAGGCGAGGTCCTTGACTGTGATAAGAATTTGAGCCGTGACCTGAGAGGGCATATGTGGAGTCA
>NW_019490226.1:0-453 GCF_002814215.2 Seriola lalandi dorsalis | reverse complement strand
CTGGTAACCACGGCAACCCCGCGTTTGCTGTCACAACGCTATGAACTTTAGGTAATTCCCCTCAGGCAAAGTAGGAGAAATGCGGGCTTACGGAAAGTGCGCAGAAAGGGCTTAAAATGTCTGCTAGTAAAGAGCCCTCATGCCTTCGACGTTTTGACAGTGGGACAGAAACTAAGCCCTCATGAATTTACCGGGAACGAGCCTCCAGTTCTGTGAGTCTGTGACGGTGGACATTAAGATTGGGCCAATGACTGTCTCACATCCTAAACCTGAGCTAAATGCTACCTTCAGGTGTATCTCATGAGGTCGTATTTTTGGCAGCTTTTCTTGGATGGTAGATGACAGACAACAGAACAAGATATTGCCATGTCCCCCTGCTGTAAATGTTAATTATTTGCATAGCATAATCATATTTAAGAAATAGTCAACAACAAATTAATAAAAAGCAAATTT
>NW_019490225.1:0-453 GCF_002814215.2 Seriola lalandi dorsalis | reverse complement strand
AAAATATCTATATTTAATTATATTTTGTTTAGTTTTCAAAAGAATATTCACAACAGAACAGAATGAGCACACAAACAATGACAAATGTGACTAAAAACACTGAAACAGTTCAAGTTAATTGGCAACAGTTTAAGTTAACATTTAAGTCATTTTAAAGGAAGTGTGAAAAATTCCAGCTTTTTAAATGTGGAGATTTGAAATTGTGAAATCTTTGAATATGTTTAGACTGCTGTTCAGACAAAACAACATATTTAAATATTTAAACTTCAACTCTGAAAAACACTGTCTGGCATTTTTAACTATTTTCTGACATTTTAGAGTTATAGATTCAATCAAGACTATAATCTGCAGACTTATTTATAATGAGAATAATTATTTGCAGAATAAAGATTGACCCAGTCATATATTTAAAGGGGACCTATTACGCTTTTCTGATTTTTTCCTTACGTATAG
>NW_019490224.1:0-453 GCF_002814215.2 Seriola lalandi dorsalis | reverse complement strand
ACACACACACACACACGCACACACACACACACACACACGCACACACACACACACACACACAGAAAACCAGTGTTTCTGCTTGTTGAAGGAGCAAAGTCTCTCAGCTTTCACCTGGACGTACCTGCAGGAGTTACGACATATAACATCACAGCTAGACTGGGGCCAATCACAGTGCAGTATGAAACTGGCAGAGTGTGATAGGAGGAGAGTAGGACACATCTGGATTCCAGCTGTTCTATACTCTAGAACTCTATAGAGATCAGAGAAGAAGAAGCTCAGTGAGACCAGCTCTGATGTTCTGTGATCAATTTATTACTTATTAGAATTATTTATTTCATTTATTTTTTCTATTATTCTTTTATTATTATTACATCTCATTTTACATGAATGCTTTTAAAATGTTTGTATGTGTTTAAGTTTAGTTTTTAGGTTATTGATTTATTTATTAAACAC
>NW_019490223.1:0-453 GCF_002814215.2 Seriola lalandi dorsalis | reverse complement strand
ACACACATACACACACACACACACACACACACACGCACACACACACACACACACACAGTACAGTACAGTACAATCAGCCCCAGGATCAGTTTTATTTTACTTGGTAAATTTGCTCAAGGTATATGTTTTGTTGTTTTGTTCCTATTAACATAATACAACATTAAATATTCTTATATTAGTAGCATCTAAAGATTTATGGTTGAAATTATAGAAGAAATGTTCTTGGTTTATGGGTGAGCAGTGTTAAAGAGAACATGTAATAGCAAAATTTAGCCAAACTAACATTCACATAATAATAGCTGTCATCACAGCAGTTTGGGTCACAATGTTATGATACCTCTACTAGTGAAAAGAATTTACGCTGCATGACTGGTCTAGTCTTGACATCCATTTCAAACGGGATTCAACACCCAGTTTATAGATCCAAGTATAAATCTGAGATGTAAACATACT
>NW_019490222.1:0-453 GCF_002814215.2 Seriola lalandi dorsalis | reverse complement strand
CAGCATAATATAAGACAGATGTTTTCAATATGTCAATATGGCATTATTCTTGGGAGATTAATTGTGACAGGCGACCACTCTGATCAATGTGAGAGGCTTTGCCAGCTGTAAAATGTAACTTAACGCTTTCTTGTGTAGTTCTTTACATGCCTTTCCAAGTGGTGTGTGTGTGTGTGTGTGTGTGTGTGTGTGTTGGAATGAATGAATGAATCAACTTTTTATCATCTATTCATCAGTAACCTATCCTATATGATATCACATAACACACAGTAGTGACATCTACACTTTTTCAAGTGTATGTGTACCTGTTTCCAAGCTCAAATCAGCCCATGTATGTCTGCGCGTCACACTTGTTACAGCCGCCTCGTTCCATACGGGTGGTAGGAGACAGAATAATCCATCACATCTGTTTACTGCTCATCTGAGGGCTTTATTCTCTCAGGATTATCGTAC
>NW_019490221.1:0-453 GCF_002814215.2 Seriola lalandi dorsalis | reverse complement strand
AATGAATTAGTATTAATTTTATTATTATGTGTCTTTTTGTTGCTATTATTAGTCTTATTATTAATGCTATTACCTGTCCTATAATTGTATTTTAAATAATATTACTGGTCTTATTATTATTATACATTATATGGAATCTGCATCATGCTAAGTTCTCTTTTCTTCTACTGAAGTTAGCATGCTAACCAGCTAGCCCCCGTCCCGCAGGACTGTCTTGTCACTTTCTGATACCGAGTCGCTGTAGCCTCCATTCTGGCCTGAAAAAGTAGCTGCTCAAAAGATGGATTATAACCTCTCGTCTTGTAAATGCAGCGATGGCTGAAGCTCTTGGTGGTAAGTAAACAGCTGGTAATGCTAATGTTTGCCATGTAGCAGTGGCCAAACTTACAAATAGCTCCTTTAAGTAAAAGTGAAAGTCAGAAATATTCAAGTTTTTGTTTCTGGCTCAGTTTG
>NW_019490220.1:0-453 GCF_002814215.2 Seriola lalandi dorsalis | reverse complement strand
AAAACAAAACAAACAACCTTCACAGTGGCCTGTTTTACCACTGAGCGATGTGTGCTCACCTTGAGTATAAGGTAGGGGACGAAGGATGTGGCCTCGTACTCGGTCAGGTGGTAGTTCTCCCTGTTCAACATGGCAAACAGCAGCTTTAGATATTCCAGCACCTTCATCAGGACTGTGGTGTTGGTGTCAAAGAACCGCAGGGTGAACCACTTCAGAATCAGGTCCAGACAGCCGATAGTGGCTTCGCTCTCACTCTCCAACCTCTGTTAAATACAAACACACATACAAACTTTATTACCTAAGTAAATCGACTCCTACAACACAACCCCCTTATATGAATATAATCAACCGTTACCTCAATCATGACTCCTATGGCCTTGACGTGTCTCTGGAAGTCAAGGTGATAAAGTTCGTCCTGCAGCCACTTAGCAAAGCAGGTGGACATCTGAGTCT
>NW_019490219.1:0-453 GCF_002814215.2 Seriola lalandi dorsalis | reverse complement strand
CTCCACATCCGGTGTACCTCAGTGAAAAAAAATCTGTGTCTGTCCGTTAGCATTTGGTAGCTCTGCACCTTGTACAGTAGCTGCTACAGAGTCAATGTGTTGCTCATTCTCATGTATGTATTGGAGCGTTTCAATCTTCTTCTGGAGTTAGTTATCCTCTCAATCAGTCGATCACAGTCCGAGCAGCTCACCAACTTTGCAGGGTTTGCCGTTATCTTGTCTTCAGCAAATCCACTATAGACGTTTTCGTTAACGCCAGTATAGACGGTAATAATAGCTCTATTTGGAGAAGTAGCCTATAGGAAATTAGAAAATGCAAACGCAAAGCATAAAGAAAGCAGAGAGCAGAGGAAAACAAATTGGCATGCTTCTGTGTCTGCATCATTTTCTCTGTCCAAACACACACACAACCACACACATACACACACACACACACACACACACACACACACA
>NW_019490218.1:0-453 GCF_002814215.2 Seriola lalandi dorsalis | reverse complement strand
CTGACACTCATACACTCACTGTGGTCAGTCACAAACTCACAATTAAACCTTCAGTAACTGATAAATAACCACATGAAAAGACGTGACACATAATGAGACGGTGAAGCATTTCAGGAGGAAACGTATTTAATACAGATGAGAAAAGCAACAGCAGCAGCAGATGTTGTTGCTTTGATGTTTGAGCTCTCATTGTGTTTAAAGGTAAAACACGTGAAACCATTATGATTCACATTCATGCTCCTGCACCTCCTTTCTCCTGCTGCAACAACACAATGTCCCCACAGAGAGAGGAAGACACACAGGACGAGCCAACACACACACACACACACACACACAGAAGGATATACTGTATGTGTGAGATGATAAACATATGGTAACACACACATGCAGCGACTACACTGTCCATTCAGACAGCGTGAGAACACACACACACACACACACACACACACACAC
>NW_019490217.1:0-453 GCF_002814215.2 Seriola lalandi dorsalis | reverse complement strand
TGCCATCACAGCTGAGAGCTCAGAGAAACTCACTGCTGTGGTATGTTAAAGGAACCCTCAGGAAAGTACTGCGTTAGACTTCCAATTCAGAGTCAAATGATAAGATTAAAATTAATTTAAACTCTGTGTCCAGGACAGATACAGTAGGATGTGCTTCAATCAAAATAAACAGCATTTTAAAATTGATGCTGTGTTAATAAACCAAGGAAAGTCAGAACACACCAAACATCTTAAAAGTGAATTAATTTAGCAAATGAACAACAGTGATTATACAGAGAAAAACAAAAGCAAATGAATTAGAAGCCGTATGTGTGTGTGTGTGTGTGTGTGTGTGTGTGTGTGTGTGTGTGTGTGTATGTGTTTGACTGTGCACTGTATACAGGGAGCCCTCCTGCTTTCCACACACACTGTGCATGGCGTCTCTCTGTGTAAAGCCTGATTAATACATGTCAC
>NW_019490216.1:0-453 GCF_002814215.2 Seriola lalandi dorsalis | reverse complement strand
TCTCAGATGTTCCCCTACTTTGCCTTTGTTTAAGCAACTATATTCAATATTCTTTATATTAAAAATGGATCACGACTACTTAAGTCTGTCTGCGGGTCAACAAGCAGGTCAGATCATTTTCACATCGACCTATCGGCCTGTGCTTCACTGTTCTTTTAGCCCTCTAAAAACTAAAAAAAGCAAACAGCCAGATGAATGTTTTTGTTGCATAACCACTACAGGATACAGTTTGGGGGAACACAGATCAAATAAAGTAGGAAAACAGTTCTCAAACTGGCGTTTAGCATGCATAGAAGTTTGAGACGATTTGACAGCATGTTCAACTTAAAGTTGCACTTATCAATTTCACGTAACACAATGGATGAAATGGCTGCATGTGATGTGAAATGGGCTGCTCGTAATGAATTATCACCCAACTCTGCAGTTCCTTTTGCCTCTATGGAGCATTTTAGC
>NW_019490215.1:0-453 GCF_002814215.2 Seriola lalandi dorsalis | reverse complement strand
TGTCACTTTAAGACACTTAAAACTGACAAAATGTCGGTGTGAAAGTCCTGACAAAAAAGACCAGACATCATTCTACTGGTTTCAGGAGAATCATCAAATAATTCTGTGACTTTGAAAAAGAAAATGTTGTGCATGAAGTAAAAATTACATTCGCAGCTTGGAGCCTTAATAAGTGTTAAATATTGTATATTTACAAACTGAAAAACCTTCTACAATTTCAAACAGAATTCACAACTCCAAAACAAATGTTATAAAAGAAAGTGTAGCTCATGTCACAAAGTGTTTGAATTTTCTGAGGGATAACTTTTATAAATGATTCCTATTTAACTCAAAATGTCACATTTCCAAACAAACACTGTTGATTTTACTTCACAGCATCAGATAAAATAGGAATCTAGAAAGGAATTCAAGCATCTATAGAATGAATTGGCTTCATTCTAATTATAGTAGGTT
>NW_019490214.1:0-519 GCF_002814215.2 Seriola lalandi dorsalis | reverse complement strand
AGGAATGAAAATAAAATGTCCTAATAGAAGAAACTCAGTAAAATGTCAATTATTTAAATCAATAGCATTATTTGTAAGTCAAACTTTTAGCTATCAAACTTGTTTGTATTGTTTTCCAATCTCAATTTTTTTTTTTTAAGATTTTGTATTTCCTAAATCAAAAGCAAAGAGAAACCCATTCAAAAGGTTATTCTTCTTCTAAAACAGCTGCACGGAATTTAAGCCAAATCCTTAAAACTACAATTACAGTGATGATTTACCACTGTGCAGTCACCATACAGCCATGGACCTCTTAAGTCATATTTTTTAAGATAAACACAAAGCTTGTGCTACAGAAAATGGACCAGACTCAGTGAATAGCTCCCTAAGCTTAACATGTTCTATGATAACTATTAATTTAGCTGTACAGACTAATGAGCAGTGATAACTAACATGTCTTTGGGGTCATCAGGTGGGAACCTCCTTTCACCAGTGTTTCGTCTAGTTGGTCCCACAACACCTCCAGGAGGCTAGACAGTG
>NW_019490213.1:0-453 GCF_002814215.2 Seriola lalandi dorsalis | reverse complement strand
TGTATTTCCTGTCTCTCTCTCTCCACCTTTCCCTCTTGCGACTGAGGTATTTACTGACGACTTCAGACGAGGGAACAGGAAGTGCTAAAATGCTAACTGACTTCCAGGTTTCCAGGTACCTTCAGTTTTCTCTCTGGGCTCAGCAACAGTTGATTTTCCCCTCCGGACACAGTGGCGTCACTTTGACTAACGCTCGTTAACACTTCTCCTTCTCTATAGGCACCTGTCACTCTGACAACATGCCGGCTGCAATTAACCGCCTCTTGATGGATGACAGTTTGATGAGGCATGTGATTGGTTGTCTGCTTCAGCTCCGGCTCTATAATTAGGTTGATGGTTAGGAGGATGTGGGCTTTCTTATCTTTCTTATGCACCGCAGTGTTCAGCCGGTGTCTTTAACAAAGACCCATCAGCTTCTAGGACAAGAAAGAGTCACTGCTCCACCCCCCCCCC
>NW_019490212.1:0-453 GCF_002814215.2 Seriola lalandi dorsalis | reverse complement strand
CTACATTAGTTTCAGTATTGTATTGACTGATCACTTTATTTTGTAAGGTTTTTATTAATATTTTATGTTATTATCAGTAGTAGTTCTGGCAGTGGTAATGGTAGTAGTAGTAGTCATAAACCCTCTGTTTCCTTAGGTTAAACTATTACTTCCACAGGCTCTACAGGCTTGCGTGGCCGTCTATGTATGGATTTATTGTCTACTGACTCTATTATTGTGATCATAGGAAATGATTAATCACAGACTTTTTTGTGCACGTGTGTCAAGTAGGGACATTATTATGATATTATACAGTATTATCCATTCAATAATTGAGCCTCCATCTCTGAAAGATCATAATATCTATTTCCTGTCTGAGTCATGATCTTTACACATACTGTACACAGAGACACAGACACACAGACACACACACACACACACACACACACACACACACACACACACACACACACA
>NW_019490211.1:0-453 GCF_002814215.2 Seriola lalandi dorsalis | reverse complement strand
ACACACACACACACACACACACACACACACAGCTAGAGAATACCTTTTACCTTTTTCCAGTTTTTATGCTTAACAATGTTTGAAACTGTCTTTTTGTCACTGTCAGTTTGTACTTCGAAGAGGTAGCTGTCACTTCAAATCTGGCATATTTCCCTAGCCACCACAGACACTAGAAGCTCGAGGGGATGGGTATCATATAAATCCTCTTCGGTGCATTTCAGACTCTCTTTCAGAAATGTGATAAAAAATGTAATTTCCACAGGTGTGCACACACACAAACACACACACAAACACACACACACACACACACACACACACACAGACACACTATGGGGGGTGATAAGGGACATAGAGGACGAAACGCACATACATACGTGTGATTATTTACTAAAAGTCCCATATGTGTGTGTATGTATGTATGTATGTGTGTCTGTGTGCGATTACACATACGCG
>NW_019490210.1:0-453 GCF_002814215.2 Seriola lalandi dorsalis | reverse complement strand
AATTAGCCAGTATTTGTTTAGGATCGGATGATACAGTTGTGAACCCCATAAATTACCCATACATCTGCACAAATGCTTGAACAATGTGAGACACTTTTGAAATACTACATAGACTCCATTACTCATAGACAAGAATATCCAAATAGCAAATATCCAAATGTATCACCTACATGTGATACGTGTCATTCCTCAGCTTTGTATTATATCTTCAATATTATCTCAGAAATGATTAATATTCCACCAGAACCAGGACCTTTGGAGTATCTGTTCCTCTTTCGCTGCTATAGCAAAAAAAAAACTCTACTTAGGTTATAGGAAGAAACAAAGGCTCCTAAATGTGGCGCTGTGATCTAACCAGTTCATTATATTTGGAGAGGATAAGATATGTTTTAAAGCACGGACTCCCACAATATAATACCCTCATATACCACATGTAACCTGTATAATAAAGGA
>NW_019490209.1:0-453 GCF_002814215.2 Seriola lalandi dorsalis | reverse complement strand
GTTTATATTTGGTCTTTTTATCTTTATAATTTTACCTCTTAATCTATATTCTTTGCTGTTATATTTCCATTCTGTAGGGAACAACCCTAACGTGACCTAATTTCCTCCTGGGGATCGAAAAATTATTCTGAAATGAAATGAAATACTTTGGTTGACTTTCCAAGAGAAACAATAAGATCCAACACAGGGGTTTGACATGATTAAACTTTTGATGATTCATGTGCGCAGTCAGAAAACTGTTGCTCTTCATCATCCAACCTGACAGACAAACAAATCCAACATCTACGTACAGACCGCCAGAGCAGAAGGAACACGTCACATGATCAGCACCACACAGGTGAGTATCAGGTTAACACCTCATCCATGTTCTGCTCCCTATGGCTAGTTTTCATGAATTAATATTAATATTTAATCAATCAAATGAACATAATTCAAAGTTGAACTTGAAATACT
>NW_019490208.1:0-553 GCF_002814215.2 Seriola lalandi dorsalis | reverse complement strand
TGTGTCCATGTGTAGTGTGATTATAGATCAGGTCTAGCTTCTATATTAATACTGTGAAAGTATCAAAGCCTCAGTCCACAGAGAAATGCACACAGCCTGTATTCAGAAACTGAGCCTTAAAACCAGCCGTCAGGACTTCTGGAACTTTGTGATGTCACAACGAAGCAGTCATCAAGCCCCGCCCACCTGGACCCACCATCCAAACCTTTACAGGATTTGGTTTCTCTCAGTGTTTTTACCTGAAATCTGCTTTATTTTTATTGGATCACTCAGAAAACAGTCAGACAATCAGTATCAAATGAACATGACAACTGTGTTGGTCTGAAACTAGCAAAGACTTGCGTTACTCTGACTCTGCTGGACTTGTAGTATCTCACACTGCAGCGAGCGAACGTTACCCGAGATGGTGTTACATTCTACAAATCCACTGTTTCCTCGTCATCCTTAAAAAACCTTTTCTGCTGCGACGGTTACAACTGAAAACACACAGAGCAAGTGAGTACAAAAGAGCATCGCCGTTTCTTTATTTCCATGTCTTCTTCATGTCTTTTAG
>NW_019490207.1:0-454 GCF_002814215.2 Seriola lalandi dorsalis | reverse complement strand
CCTCTGTGTGTGTGTGTGTGTGTGTGTGTGTGTGTGTGTGTGTGTGTGTGTGTGTGTGTGTGTGTGGTTCCAGGGTCTGGACGTGGACTCCCTGGTCATCGAGCACATCCAGGTCAACAAGGCTCCCAAGATGAGGAGGCGCACCTACCGCGCCCACGGCCGCATCAACCCCTACATGAGCTCGCCCTGCCACATCGAGATGATCCTGACCGAGAAGGAGCAGATCGTCCCCAAGCCGGAGGAGGAGGTGGCTCAGAAGAAGAAGGTGAGGAGGGGGGAGGGGCTGACGGAGCGTTCAGACACAGTCACTGATCAGACAAGTCTTGGATAAATAACCAGGTTTATATTTTCTGCTGGTTCTTTGATGATGAACCTGTTAAAGTGGATTTATTGAACGCTGCAGAAACAGGAAGCGCAAGAACACGAACAGCGAGGCTCAAACAGGATCATTAAC
>NW_019490206.1:0-454 GCF_002814215.2 Seriola lalandi dorsalis | reverse complement strand
TATCAAAGTATGAGTTGAATTTCTGTCGAAAAATCCCATGACAATGTCACCATGAATACTTTGACTTCTTTATGCATTACTATACTATGACATTTTACGCCTTACATTAATATGATTTTTTTTTTGCCTTCCTAAACTATGACTTATTATGCCTTAATATACTATGATATATTATCTCTGCTACATCACACTCCTTGTGCATGAGGAACGTGTCCTTGCTTTCTCTACTGAAAATTAATCAATCACTGTTGCCATGGAGAAGAAGCTCATAGTAATGCCTCTGGATTTCATTGTCTGTATCATGGTACAGTTGATTAATACTGGAATGTACATTTAGAGGACTGTGAAGCCTTGGCAGCTGCATCACAGTGCGCAGTTATAGCCTGCACTTTGTGACACAGGTACAGACTAGTAAAAACAAAAATCTAATTTTCTCTGTCATGCAAATAAATAT
>NW_019490205.1:0-454 GCF_002814215.2 Seriola lalandi dorsalis | reverse complement strand
CTCTATTCCTGTCGTCTGGCCCACAGCTGAAATGTTTTCCAGGAATACTGTCTATATAACATGAGACATGGCGGTCTAAAAATGTAAACCATGCATACGTATTGTAGCTTAAATACTTGCATTCAAATAAATAATTCCCTATAGAGTAGTTTATATTTAGGAACAAAGCTGTTGTAGAAAAGCAGGAGGGTCTTTATCGACATCAGTTACAATGTTTTGTTTTATTCTCTTTTTAGTAACTCCTTTTGTTTGTCAAAATTCAGCTGCACAAGCAGGTTTGATTTCAAGTGATGAAACAAGGCGCCTATCAAGTATTAATACATCCACAATTGATGTGTTACTCAATAAGAACTTTAAACTTGTGAATTTAAGCTGTCATTACACACTTCCAACAGACACACACACACACACACACACACACACACACACACACACACACACACACACACACACC
>NW_019490204.1:0-454 GCF_002814215.2 Seriola lalandi dorsalis | reverse complement strand
GCTGTTTAGAGAGGGAAGGAACTACCCAGTATTAGTAATAGTATGATGTTCCCATTAAAATAAGAAAAAAAAAAACATAAATGTACACAGTAAAATTTCAGATGCAAGCATGAAAATACCCAGTTATCTTATCATAGCTGTCTTTTCCTTGAATTACTTCATTAAACAATAATTTTCCTTCTTTATATTTAATCATTTTTCATGATAATAACAAGACTGTGCTGTTGTGGCTCTGTAGGGCTACAGAGGGACAGATGGGTGTTAGACTGCACTGCAGCTGCTCAAAGAGTTGGTGCCTCCCTGGTGTTTTGGCTGATGAGGTGTAGTTTGTGTCTCCAAATGAGGAGCATGTGTGGCAGACGCCCTCCTGATACATTATTAATAGTTGTTAGACTCCAGGCGCTCTTTTTTCTTTTTTTCCTATGTTGAATTTCAGACTTTTCCTCCTTCGCTC
>NW_019490203.1:0-454 GCF_002814215.2 Seriola lalandi dorsalis | reverse complement strand
GGTTTTTTTCATAAATGATGAATACGAAAATGTGAGGTGAGAGTTAAACCTTTCAAAGTTGAAAGCATTTTCATGAGTTAGGCTTAGGTTAGACGTGGGTTTGTTGAAGGTGAAATCGTACACCTGACTTCCACACCATTACCACCATTACTTATTTGTTTCTACTCATTCCTCCTTCACTTAGGTGTTTTACAGTGGGGAAAAAAAATGTTCCCACGGATATAGCACAGAATTTGCATTTTAATGCTTCATGCGTATTTCACAAACATTTCTGCAAAGTAAGCTGTATTCATGCCACACTCAACGTGTTTGCGTCACGGTTAACAACCTATACATCTTACATATAGATGGTTTCCTAACTGCACGAGCAGTAGCAGTTACAGCCGATCTGAAAATGAATGAGCTGTCTGCTCAGTGGCAGCAATGAAAACATTGCTATAATGCATCCGTCAGT
>NW_019490202.1:0-454 GCF_002814215.2 Seriola lalandi dorsalis | reverse complement strand
AATGTCATAGTATATTAAGGCATGAAACGTCATAGCATGGTAAGTCATAAAACATCATAAAATAATGAGGCATCAAACGTCAAAAAAACATCATAGTATAGTAAGGCATAAAACGTCAAAAAAACATCATAGTTTATTAAGGCTTAAAATGTCAAATAAATGTCATAGTATATTAAGGCATGAAACGTCATAGCATGGTAAGTCATAAAACATCATAAAATAATGAGGCATAAAATGTGAAAACACGTCATAGTATAGTAAGTCATAAAACGTCAAAAAAACATCATAGTATAGTAAGGCATAAAACGTCAAAAAAAACATCATAGTATAGTAAGGCATAAAATGTCAAAAAAACATCATAGTTTATTAAGGCTTAAAATATCGAATAAATGTCACAGTATATTAAGGCATGAAACGTCATAGAATATTAAGTCATAAAACATCAAAAAAACAT
>NW_019490201.1:0-454 GCF_002814215.2 Seriola lalandi dorsalis | reverse complement strand
TGGCAGGGACCATATCCTGTGGATGTAGCCATGCAGGTTGTTTTCTGGCAACAGAGGTGAGAACTCAAACAGGTTACAATATTAGATGGTTTCTAAATGACTAGAGGCATAACGATCATAATTACACTAACAAAATAGGGAGGATTATTAAGCCAGTTACATATGATATCCAACTATCATAACCTCATTACAGAATACAAAATGTATGATGATGTTTTACAATGTGGCGATGAAATGCTTCAAGAAAGCTACCCACACAACTAGCACAAACTAAAGTCCTTATTCCTGGAAGCAGTGGAAACCATGACCTTAAGACATGACAGAAAAACCTGACAGTAGGCGATGAACCATATTGTTCTACACACACACACACACACACACACAGTAGAACTGTGTGTGTGTGTGTGTGTGTGTGTGTGTGTGTGTGTGTGTGTGTGTGTGTGTGTGTGTGTGT
>NW_019490200.1:0-454 GCF_002814215.2 Seriola lalandi dorsalis | reverse complement strand
TTTTTTTTTTTTTTTTACTTCTGGACTTTTTAAGGATGGAAATTGGTGCAAAATAAATAAATAAATAAATAAAAAACAGCTTCATGGTGCTCCAGCAGTGGCAGGAAAGTAAGAGAGGATCAGACAAAGGTGTCAGAGAAGCAGTGATAGAGTGGCGGAGGCTTGGCAGACAAGCTGTAACAGAGTGGCAGAGAGGCAGCTCAAGGGTGGCAGGTTTCCTCTGCCAAGCTGAAACAAGGTGCTAAAACAAGGTGCCTCTGTCTTGACTGTATTTTATATTTATTTATTTTTCGTTAGATTGTATGAGCCACCGGCGCATTTTTCCATTTATTTATACACCGTGTTACTGTGAGATGTTGATCAATACAGCTGATGTTATATCGGCGCTTCGTTGTATTTTGGATGACCACCCAGGAAGAAGAGATAGATCACTCATAAGGAAGGAATGAGTTCA
>NW_019490198.1:0-454 GCF_002814215.2 Seriola lalandi dorsalis | reverse complement strand
TGGTTTGCTATGGCAGACACTTTTTGTTAGTTTTGTTTTGGACTTTGTCACTTCCTGTTTTATTTTGTAATAAGGTTTCCTTGTGTGTCTCAGTGTTTTGCTTCTTGTCTTGGTCTTGTTTCTGTGTAGTGATTGTCTGCCCCGCCCTAATGTGTTTCACCTGTGTGCAATCACCTTGCCTCCTTGTCTATATAGTCTTTGTGCTCCCTTTGTCAGTTTTGTTCTGGGTTTGTTCATGTCACGTTCACGTTTGCTAATAAACCTGTCTGAACCATTCTCCCAAGAGTTGGCTGCATTTGGGTCATACTTACTTACCTCAAAACCCTGACAAAGTCTCTACAAACCAGCAGCTGAATTTCAGCTTTTATAACTTCCAGCTTCTAATGAGCTTCTCTCTTCTCAGCTCATGAGCTTATTTTATTTATATATTTTATACTTAAAAAAAAAAAAAAAA
>NW_019490197.1:0-1862 GCF_002814215.2 Seriola lalandi dorsalis | reverse complement strand
GCCGATCCCTCCCACTGGTTAAAAGACTGCCCGCACTATCACGTCAAGGAACAAATGAGGGGCGGTTACCACCAAAGGGGAGGGTTCCAGAACAGGGGAAGTTCAAGAGGAGGACGTGGGGATGATCATCAGGCACTGCCACCTGCAGGAGGAACTATGACTCAGTTCCCCCTCTGGCCGGAACAAGATTGAAACACCCCACAGAGAAGCCCTGAGCAACACTTGACGGCAGAACCAGTGTTGCCAGTAGCGGTCAATCAGGACACACTGCCTTTCCTAGTGGACACAGGTGCTACTGTTTCCACGATTAAGACTGTACAAAAGAACTTGCTATCAACAGAAGTCATCACAGTCATGGGTTTCTCTGGGGTTCCAACGACACTGCCTTACACCAAGCCTCTTACCACGCAGCTAGGAAATCAGACTGTGTTGCATCCTTTCGTTTATTCCCCCGATGTGCCCTCTAATCTCCTGGGTCGAGACTTACTAACCCGCCTGGGTGCCACCATTTTGTGTTCCCCTGTTGGTCTCACCGTTTCCCTTCCCGACGGTACGCAACTACCCTGTGATAACGTTGGTGCTGGGCACTCCAGCCAGTACCTCATCCAACCAGTCGTTGAAAAAGCGGCCGACATCTACTGGGGCTTGTTGCACAGTGAACCTCAGGAAAAGGGTGGAATCCTGTCGGCCTATCTAGAATGGAAGCCCTGGATCTCCCAATTACACCCTTATGTGGCCCCTCCTGACCCTCCCCATGTTACGTTGTTTTATGACAGACAGAATACTGAGTGGTACGAAGAACAATTCAGTAACGACATTGAGGGCACCGAATGGAGCATTGACACTGAAAGTATTTATGTGGCTCCCATAGGCGTAGCAGCAGGAGTAACTCTCTTGCCCGCTCAACAACAGTGGTACATGATGGGGGACGAGGCAGCTCCCCATGTATCTCTTGCCCTCCATCCTGACCATCAAGCGAAGGAGTTGGGTTCGATTGTGAAGACTGCAGAACAACAAACTGATTGGCAACTGATTGCACCACAGGTTATGTACTCCCCCACAGCACAGACATACAAAATCAGGGTCTCTTGCACAGACCAGGCACTCGTGGAGCATGTCCAGATCTCTCGCCACCATGGCCGTGAAAAAACAGATCACCCTGATGCTGCAAACCTACTTAACTCTCTACCCGATACATTATGGTCTGCTGGTCCTACTGACGTTGGACTGGTTGACTGTCCTCCGATATCGTTCGCATTGGTTTCACCGCAACCCATTTGGCTTCCGCAGTATCCTCATAAACACGACGCTGAAGTTGGCATCGCAGACACTATCAATGGCCTACTCGAAAAGGGGGTGCTGATAGAGTCACAATCCAGCTGGAACACACCCATCCTGCCTATCGAAAAGAAAGGCACAGGTAAATATCGCATGGTACATGACCTAAGAGCTATCAACGCTGCCCTTCAAACCAAGACTACCCCTGTTCCTAACCCTTACGTTGCGCTCACTAACCTAGACCCGCGACATCAGTGGTTCACATGCATTGACCTGGCTAATGCATTCTTCTGTCTGCCACTAGCCGAACACTGTAGAGACGTTTTCTCTTTCACATATCAGGGTGCCCAGCTGACTTACTCTCGCCTGCCACAGGGGTTTGCCCTCTCGCCTGGTTTGTTTAATCAAGTGCTAAAAGATATCCTAGCTGACTGTGACCTACCCCCTGACACCACTTTGGTACAGTATGTTGATGACTTACTACTCGCGGCACCAACAGCGTCACTGTGTTTGCAAGCCACCGAACAGGTCCTCCTACGCCTGGCTGAGAAAGGGTTTAAGGCGAGCAAATCAAAGCTACAGGT
>NW_019490196.1:0-454 GCF_002814215.2 Seriola lalandi dorsalis | reverse complement strand
CATAGACTTAATTCTACCTGATACATATTACACAACAACTTTTCAAACATGAAATTTCATATTTTACTAATCTGGTATTGCCATTGCACTAAAATAATCGATGAATCCGGAAACTGAACTACAACTAACTATAACTAACAGTTACAAAGTCATTTTCAAATGTTAGTGCAACTAAACGCGTTAGAGACTGCATCATACTCTTTCGTCTATTGATGCACGTAGAGAGGCAAAGTATCCCCATGCGCTGACATTCATACTGGATGTTTTTCGATTGAGGTATTGGTGGGGGCAGTGTGTGTTTTCAGTTTACGTCGTTGTGGTGTGCTGATGAGATGAGATTTCATTCTTCAGCCTACAGTGAATGAAGTGCCAAACCCAAAGTGCCTACCATCAGCTGCACATGAACAGAGGAGACTTGAAGAAGCGCATCCAAATTCAGCCACAACCCAGCATC
>NW_019490195.1:0-454 GCF_002814215.2 Seriola lalandi dorsalis | reverse complement strand
ACATTTAGGAGAGAGATCATTCGAAACTGACTCAGGTCTGAGGATTCCTTCTCCTTTGGGATAAAAACACCTCTTGCCCTACGCCATGCTCTGGGAATAACCTGTTTCTCCCAAACTATTCTTAATTGCCTCCACAAAAACTTTAGGATATCAGGTGCGCTTTTATAAACCCGGTAGGGGACTCCATTTGGCCCTGGGGCCGAAGAAGCCTTTGCAATAGATCCAAGTCCTGTGATGACTTCCACACCCTCTATGACAATTCCAATGTTCTTTCCAATCATAATCGAGACAAGGTACCGAATTTCCAATCTCAAACGTCCTGTGCTGTAGTCTGTAATGCTGCAGAAGATCACCCCTTGTTGTTGCTCTGAATCCACAGACTTTACACTGCCATCTCATTTGGCGGCACCTAAGGAAAACACAAAGTTTTAGATATGAGAAGTGCTTTTCAGCT
>NW_019490194.1:0-454 GCF_002814215.2 Seriola lalandi dorsalis | reverse complement strand
TTTATTCATAACACATGGAGGATAAATCCTCCTTTCCTACCCACAGAACAAAGCAAACAGGACTGAAATGTTGAAATAAGATGACAGATAGAAATGTACAAGTAGAAAGAGTTGAGCCATTAAAACATTAATAAAAGATATAATTATCTGAGTAAAGGGCCAGAGTCAGTTATATTCAGACATCAGTAGGTTATATAGAGTTTTGACTTTTTATACATTTGTTAAGGAGAGAAAATTCATATTTTAGTGCAGTGAGCTGTTTTGAAATGACATTTATGTAGAGATTGTTATGATGATGATAATCATGATATGCTTGTTCTTCATGATGTCTCCTAACTGGATTTAAAAGAGGGGAAATCTATATTCAAGGATTTCCATCAGTTCTGGATGGTGTCATAAACATAAAACAGCTGCTCTGATGTTTCTTCATTCATGTGGCTCTGCTGTGGTGAAA
>NW_019490193.1:0-454 GCF_002814215.2 Seriola lalandi dorsalis | reverse complement strand
CTGTATTTCAGTATGAGCCATGATGGTATAAAGAGAGACATGCATTGCAGGCAGGATTCAAACTTGTGCAGGGAGATCAGAGTCCACGACTGTTTTTCAACCACACATTCAACTAGTGACCATGTGTTTTCTTACAGTCAGTTTTTTATTTTGAGGTGTGGGTATAGCACAGTAAGAGGATCCACCAGCATCGTTTCATACTGCTGTATGGGAGATTTGGTGTCACCTATGATGCATTGAAAGACATCACCCCGGTGTGTCCTTTGACAGCACAAGCAAGGAGAGGGTCAGGTGGGAAAGAGCAGCTTTTTTCCCCTGCATCATTTAAACTGCCTCTCAATGTGGATTCAGACAAATCCATAAATACATTTTTATACAGATTCTAAGATTCCAATTTTTTGTTTCCAATAATTAGAAAACGTATTTAATTAAGATTAGACAATGACGAAGTGTT
>NW_019490192.1:0-454 GCF_002814215.2 Seriola lalandi dorsalis | reverse complement strand
AAATGACAGAAGATGATGTAGAAAACATGATGGAAATGTGGTATTTATGTTTGTTTCCTCTTTTTTTTTTTTTCTCTCACAGTTTCCTCATCGCGCCACACTTCTGAAGTTTTTATTTCGCTACTGACTTCTCCACCTCATTTAAAGTATACTCTTTTTTTTTTGCAATATGTTCAATGCAAATTTTTATGAGCCAAATTAAAATGTGCCTAATAATAGGTGAAGGAAAATGCAATTATCGAGTGCACAGATGTGCAGCACTGTGACAGCACAGAGAGACAGTTAACCACTTGAGCCAGAGGTTTCCACTTTGATGGACACACAAAAATTTCACAAAGGTTAGAAGACAAACTGTGAGTGAGTGAATTCACGCACATTATGCAAAACACCAGAAAGAAACGTTAGATGTAGTTCATTGCTTATTTTGACAAAGTACAACCTGTGCAGCTTCAGC
>NW_019490191.1:0-454 GCF_002814215.2 Seriola lalandi dorsalis | reverse complement strand
CAGGCTACATTAGCTCCAGGCTACATTAGCTCCAGGCTACATTAGCTGCTACTAGCACAACACACCGAAATCCCCTGAGCAAACTGCTGGAGGTCGAGTTGCATTGTGGGTAATGTAGGCGCCAGGTTTTGACAAAGAAGAAGAACGCATGGAATGAAAGCCCCTTTCTAAACGGTCTATCATCAGTCTGACAGTGTTATTACAGTTTAATGATAAATCAGTCACCTGCTCTTTTACAACAACAACAATAAAAAATAATAATAATAATGATAACTTTATTTATGTAGCACCTTTACATCACATGACATCACATAAAGAAATGATTTAAAATCATTTTAATGACCTCTTGTCTGTTAAATATGATCATATTATATTATTATAATATTATTATATTATTATATTATTATTATATTATTCACCTGGACTAAAGTCAGATTGAAGATCTCACTTCCCT
>NW_019490190.1:0-454 GCF_002814215.2 Seriola lalandi dorsalis | reverse complement strand
TTTTTTTTTTTTTTGCCTATAAATTTTGGTAAATCTGCACCATTTGAATAATAACTCCATGTAATCTATAGTCGGGTATCAGATACAGAGATTAAAGGTAATGGACACAACTTCCTGTCTGACTAGAGCTTTTCCATCAACTGTGGATCCAAGTGTCCAAAACTACACATTTCTATGTGCATTTATGTCAAACTGCAGGAGAAGAAATGAGGCTCGTGCATCTGCGTCCGTTGCCACAACGATTGAGATTTTTAAAACACCAGTGTACACACAGCTTCATATATCAGACCGGGAGAATGTACAGAGGGTCGTCTGTTGTCTGATGACTGTCAGACGAAACAGATGCACGGCATGTTTCTGTCAGATGTCTGTGTCTCACAACAAGCTTTAACAGCTCCGTCTCTATAGGAACTTGGCAACAACAAAAGAGATTTACAGCAAGGAATGTTAAACC
>NW_019490189.1:0-454 GCF_002814215.2 Seriola lalandi dorsalis | reverse complement strand
TAATATGATGTTTTTTCCACTTTTTGTGCCTTAATATATTATGACGTTTTCTTCACGTTTCATGCCTTACTATACTATGACGTTTTTTTCACTTTTTATGCCTTAATATAATATGACGTTTTCTTCACGTTTCATGCCTTACTATGATGAAGTTTTTTTCACTTTTCATGCTTCACTATGATATAGTGAATATATATGACGATTTTATGACTTTTTATGCCTAAGTATGCTATGATTTTTTTTTCACTTTTATGCCTTACTATACTATGACTTTTTATGCCTGACTATACTATGACGATCTTTGACTTTTCATGCATTATTATATTATGAATTTTTTTTACTTTTTATGCCTTACTATAATTTGACATTTTTTGACTTTTTATGCCTTATTATATTATGATTTTTTTTACTTTTTATGTCTTACGATAATATGACATTTTTTACACTTTTTATG
>NW_019490188.1:0-454 GCF_002814215.2 Seriola lalandi dorsalis | reverse complement strand
ACATGAACACAGGCGGCTGGATCGAGTCAATATGAAAGCGAGACACTAGTGGATTGTCAGCACCAGACAAAACCTGCCCATGTGCTGTACAACACATCATGCAGCTACATTAAGCATATTGCATTTGCAGTTAATATTTTTTGTTTGTGCAATAATTTTGAATGTCTTCACTGGTTTCTTTAACATCCTATTTTGTTCAATGCCTCATTTATATTGTATTTATAATTTATTTTATGTCACTTGTTTCTTATACTGTTTTTATTTAGTGGATTATTTTCTATCTAAAAGAACAGAAAATCTCAAAGACAGAGCTGTGCAGTTTCTGTGTGAGTGTATGAACATTGGTTGTGAAAAACAGACTGTGATGCCGGGGGGGGGGGCGCCAGCTAAAACCTTGCCTAGAGCACCAGATTGGTCAGGGCCGGCACTGACTCGACAAGCCCATACTGCTTGA
>NW_019490187.1:0-454 GCF_002814215.2 Seriola lalandi dorsalis | reverse complement strand
ACTCTTCATTTTGGCAGACAGTGTCTGGATAAAGCTGCTTATTTTATGCTTCCTGCTAGTTGAACATACTGTTCTTATATTTGGAATAAATCAGTCACGGTCTTTACATATCATTTTCATTTTAATTAGTTTTTTTTTTTATATCATAGACCATCCCCCATACATCCTTTAACTTTCAATCAGCATGAAGAGAAAATCTCCTCAGTTGTCTTATTGCAACCAAAAGCATCACATGTATACATTCACAGTAGATGGGTTCAGATAAAATACACATAAGCTCACCATGGCGTTTAGCCTGCTGCAAAGACAGGAGGGGGACATGCTTATCTAGAGTTTAGTGAAACACACCCATGTCATGTTGAGTCAAGCAGCCATTTTATTTCATTTTAGCACAGTTCGACCACTGAGATGGTTTCTATTCAAGTCTATCAAACATATTAAACATAGTCTAATC
>NW_019490185.1:0-584 GCF_002814215.2 Seriola lalandi dorsalis | reverse complement strand
TGTGTGTGTGTGTGTTTTGCAGGGTGTTTGACTACCAGCGTGTCCCCTCCTCAGTCCCGGTGGATCCCAGCCCTGTCAAACGGCCCCGTCCTTCATCCTCCTCCTCCTCCTCTTCCTCCTCCACAGCGGCTCTGAGGATGAGGAGCAGCAGAGCGTCCAGCAGGAGCAACAACACACACAGCCCCTCCTCCGGCAGCAGCAACGCCAAATGTAAGAGAGATGCTATACTCTCAGGCACATTCATTATACTTGTGTTGTAAGAGAAGCTCTGAGCCTCTCTTCTGATTGGCTGACTGTTTCCTGAATGATCAAATAAAAGTATAGCAGATTTCAGGTAAACACTGGGTGAGGTGCAGAAACAAGGGGCAGCTTATTAAGCGGTTTAATTTAAAGCTCCTCCAGTGTAAAGGTCTGTGTCCATGTGTAGTGTGATTATAGATCAGCTCTAGCTTCTATATTAATACTGTGAAAGTATCAAAGCCTCAGTCCACAGAGAAATGCACACAGCCTGTATTCAGAAACTGAGCCTTAAAACCAGCCGTCAGGACTTCTGGAACTTTGTGATGTCACAACAAAGCAGTCAC
>NW_019490184.1:0-454 GCF_002814215.2 Seriola lalandi dorsalis | reverse complement strand
GATCAATCATTGTAAACAACATTATAAAACCCGATTGAAGCATACACACACACACACACACACACACACACACAGTGCACTGATCATTCGACCTCAGTAATGCGTTCACAGGAAGTGTAGATCGATGCCTTCCTCCAACCGATCCGGTGTCTGTTTACCAGGAAGCTCCACTGCACCAGGAACTACATCCACATGAACCTGTTTGTGTCGTTCATCTTGAGAGCCGTGGCCGTCATCTCCAAGGAAATCATATTATATGTCATGTACTCCAACCTGCCCAAGGATGACCCGGGGTGGAACTCCTACTCCAGCTCTGCGGTATAAACATCAACATCACTGCCTCATTGTTTACATTATTATTTACAGTTTGAATCGGACTAATGATTTGCTGGACTAATTTGTCCCCAATATGTTCCTGATGGATGGATGGATGGATGGATGGATGGATGGATGG
>NW_019490183.1:0-454 GCF_002814215.2 Seriola lalandi dorsalis | reverse complement strand
AGAAAACTGCATGGGGCATGTTTAAATACTGTTTTGAAGCTATTGGTAGGGGTTTGCCCGTGGGGACCTCATTTTAGGTCCCCACGGTGAAATAGGTCCTCATGGGTATGTGTGTATTCAGGTCAGTGTCCCCACCGGGATAGTAAAACAAGAACACACACACACACACACACACACACACACACACAGTAAGTGATTATGAAAATGTGCCGACAAACTGGACCTTGAGGTGGAGTTTGAGATCTACGGCTACCTGATGAGGACACTCAGAGCGCCCAGAGGAGTCACCAGCGTCGCCGGAGCAAACATGTAGGCGACAAAGTTGCAGACCTCTCCGGCTCCCACTGCGAACATGACGTCATATTAATGTTACACATCGCAAGTGGACCAATATATCATTTGCAAAACAGTACGATTATGGTGAAAAGATGTCATTATAAATATATATTTATGT
>NW_019490182.1:0-454 GCF_002814215.2 Seriola lalandi dorsalis | reverse complement strand
TGTTTTAACATTAGTGAACATCCACAACCTACTGAAAACAATTCAGTTTATAAAAATAATAAATAGAAATAGACCAGAATAAATGAGAGCAAGTAAGTTGTAGTGCTCTGCACCAACGTACTGAAACATAAATTCAACACTTTGGTAAAATATATTCAACATGTTAATATATTCAGTTACTCAGTCCAAGGAAGTTAAAGGCTGAACTGTCAGGATGACGCACTCCTTCGCACTCCGCGAACGTAACCAGGAAGTGGATAGGGGTTTTGTTTTGTGAAACATAATGTGCACAAATTAATCTTGATTATCTTGTTAAATTAAATTAAATTGCCCTGATGGACATGTGCACAAACACTGCTAGAAATATGAAAACAACAAAGGCTCCTTTTGTTGATTCAATTGTGTTTTAATGTCCATGTCAGTCAGTCAGTCAGTCAGTCAGTCAGTCAGTCAG
>NW_019490181.1:0-454 GCF_002814215.2 Seriola lalandi dorsalis | reverse complement strand
TTATGATGTGGATGTGTAATGAGTCTCTGTGACCAGCAGGTGGAGCTGTTTTCTCACAGTTAACTAATGGAACGGAACAGAAACTCAGTGACTTCCTCCTGCTCAAAGATGCTGATCAGCTGATCACATGGCTAATCAGAGACTCAATAATCAATCAGAGAAATTCAAAACTCCTGTAGATTATTTGTTTATCTTTTAAACAATTTAAAAGTCTTTAAATCTGCAGGAATAATGATTAACAGTCTAATTTATTTATAATGAAATGACAGGAAGGCATTCTGTTGTTGGTAGTGAAATCCTCCCAGCATGCACCTGGGAAGCTCTGTGGTCTTTTACCACATCAGTGAAGCAACATCACTGAATTTACTTTGACTTCAGTTCACCTGTTAGTTAATTAGTAGATCAAAAATGAACTGTGAACATGATCAAACCTATTTATGAAAGTTTCTCTGAT
>NW_019490180.1:0-454 GCF_002814215.2 Seriola lalandi dorsalis | reverse complement strand
TTTTTCTTTGTCAAATTTCAGGTGAAACACCAGGAAGCTGTATTCACCACTTCATGATCAGCATTGAGGGGCACGTCATTTGTGAGTGGCACAGGACCAGCTGACCGTGCTCGTTGCAGTCTATTCTACTCACTACAGCTTCAATCTTCCGTCCCAAGATGACGCTGCATGCATACTGGAATTCATTCAAAGGTGAGATGGTTACGTCTTTCAACTGGTACTGAAATGGAACTGTTGCAATTTCGTGTTTTACCACACTTCTATGGTGGCCCTGAGAGCCCAATGCACTGCAACTTAAGAAAACACATGCAAATAGACAAAACACAAGCAAATTCAGAAAACATCATCAACTTGACAACACGTGCTGCAAATACACACAACACAAGCTAATACAGAAACACGCTGCAAGTAGCACAGATAAGGTTGCCACCTCTTATGTGGAAAAATAAGAGGT
>NW_019490179.1:0-709 GCF_002814215.2 Seriola lalandi dorsalis | reverse complement strand
TCAGAAGAGAGGAGGCTCTGAGCCTCTCTTCTGATTGGCTGACTGTTTTCTGAGTGATCCAATAAAAATATAGAAGATTTCAGGTAAAAACACTCAGAGAACCAAATCCTGCAAGGTTTGGATGGTGGATCCAGGTGGGCGGGGCTTGGTGACCGCTTTGTTGTGACATCACAAAGTTCAGGAAGTCCTGACGGCTGGTTTTAAGGCTCAGTTTCTGAATACAGGCTGTGTGCATTTCTCTGTGGACTGAGGCTTTGATACTTTCACAGTATTAATATAGAAGCTAGAGCTGATCTATAATCACACTACACATGGACACAGACCTTTACACTGGATGGAGCTTTAATTTATTTAATGCCAATGTTCAGTGTTAGCACAGGAAGTAATATCCACTTCATGTAGCTTGTAGTTCTGCATGCATTAAGAGAAATAGATGCTATGTACCAAGATGGCTGCCATTCAGTTCAGTGAATGTTGCTCCCCCAGTGTTTACACCCTGGCTGTGTGGCCCTCTGCACGTGGACATTAGTGTCTCTTCCCCCAACTTTTAAGATGATGTCAAGCACATAAAAATAACTTTGCAATGTTCTTGGAAAATTTTACAGATATTAAATCCTCGTGATTTTAAAACTGTAGAACATAAAGACCCTCTAGGTGTTGTGTATAATGGTGAAACTGGGAGCGAGGCTGACACAACCCATCTGTGTAC
>NW_019490178.1:0-454 GCF_002814215.2 Seriola lalandi dorsalis | reverse complement strand
TCTTAGCTTTGTTTCCCTTTGGATCTTCAGCGGAGTATTAAGGATTTGCTGAAGAGCTTTCAGCCGCATCCCGTTCTCTGAATGCAGCCGGCTCTGTCATTGCATTTCCTGTGTGGGATCTTCTGGCCGCATCATAAGTGATGAAAGTTTAGTAAGTGGACCTTTGTGTTTATCATCATCAGATTATTTCCAAAGGTCACGGATGAACATCCATGCACAGATCACAGGCTTCTGACTTATGTTACATTCATTAACCTGACAGAAATATAAACACGGAGAGAAGTCACTGAGTTATTCTGATGAGGTCTTTCCTCTGTTGTTGGCTAATGACAGATTTTAGAAGTCAATCAGCAGAAGCAGACTTACAGTTCACGAGCTCTCTGATAATCACCGGAGGAATGTTTCCCTCTACTCCCCAGAGAGCCACTAACTGGGTTTCATTAGAAGGGAGGCC
>NW_019490177.1:0-543 GCF_002814215.2 Seriola lalandi dorsalis | reverse complement strand
AGGGTGGTGACTGCTTTGTTGTGACATCACAAAGTTCCAGAAGTCCTGACGGCTGGTTTTAAGGCTCAGTTTCTGAATACAGGCTGTGTGCATTTCTCTGTGGACTGAGGCTTTGATACTTTCACAGTATTAATATAGAAGCTAGACCTGATTTATAATCAAGCAACACATAGACATCTACCTTTAGACTATGTGGGACCTTTAAACTTTTTTTCTGGCATTGTAGAGGCAGCATAACATACTGTACACACAACATGGAGATTTAATACCTTACAGTAATTTAAGTTAATTTACGTTACACATCTACATCACTTTAAGTTAATATAGGCATTAGCAGCACAGTGCTAATACAGCTGTAAGCAGGCTGATGAGAGTGGTGAGTTGTGGGTTATAAAACCAAAACAGGGAGCTGAAAGACACTAAAACTCTCCACAGAGCTGTATAATAATCTGATGACTCATCACTATGAGATTTAAATATTCAAGATGCAAAATGAAATTTACACAAGGCATAACTGAATACTTAATAAATACAGAATGAAAA
>NW_019490176.1:0-454 GCF_002814215.2 Seriola lalandi dorsalis | reverse complement strand
AACTTAACCTTTCATACTTGTACATTACATCCGTAATATACGTACGATCAGAGACGGGAGGGAACGTTCTGCATGTATGTGACAGTTCACATGAGACGCTCTTCTCTCTATTGTTGTTAGACACACTGTTGATCTCAAATCACACACACCCCTCAGACGCCATCAATAATGCAGCAGCTGGTTTTCTGTGTGTGTGTGTGTGTGTGTGTGGTTGTGATTTGTTTATGCTCATGGCTGGTGCCAACCTCATTGTTTTTTCATGAAAACTGTAAACTGCATATTTACAACCTGTTACAAGGAGCAAACAAAGGAAAGACGGAGGCATCGAGACACCACAGTTATGCAAATAGCACCACAGTAGGAATCTGGGGTCATTAATATACACTTCATCTCCATATTAGTGTAATGGAAATATAATGAAATTCTATCTGACTCATATATCTCTTTGATTCAG
>NW_019490175.1:0-454 GCF_002814215.2 Seriola lalandi dorsalis | reverse complement strand
ACTCTGCTTTATAAACTGCTAGAATATTGATATCGACATCTTTCAAAACTTCTATTGAGAAGAACACTCAGAAAATGACAAGATCAGTTATGTAGGAAAGAATCTGTACGTACAACATGTTTAGAAACTGAGGACTTCAGGCACATCGATACCCAGGATGTGTTATTTTGTCATGCTTGTCATCTCCATCTGTCTACATGTCAAACTTTGATGGGCAGTGTCACTATGTTCCCACGTAGATAAATGATAACAACCATTGAGAACTTCATCTGATTATGTTATATGTTACCATATATTTTTTACTTTTCTCTTATTATTTATCTTCTTCAATGACTTCATCATCCTTTGTCTTTTATTTTTTGTTTTACTTTTGTCTTGTGGTTTGTTGATATTAAGAGTTTCCATCCTATTTTCAGTTTAATGCACATTAGTGACAAAATGTGAGATAATAGTG
>NW_019490174.1:0-550 GCF_002814215.2 Seriola lalandi dorsalis | reverse complement strand
AAGTATATTTTTTTGGGCTTTTTATGCCTTTATTGGACAGGATAGTAGAGAGACAGGAAATGGGGAGGCAGAGAGGGGGAATGACATGCAGTAAAGGCCGTCCGATGCGGGACTCGAACCGGGGCCAGCTGCAGCGAGGACTGTAGCCTCTACACATGGAGCGCCTGCTTAGACCACTACGCCACACGACGCCCCTTAAGTTTTATTTTAAACAATTAATTTGATTTATTGTATGTGGTAATTAATAAATACATTTTCTTTGTCAGTTCAGCTCTAATCTTATTAAATTAGCTTTTTTTTAACGATATATAAAGCTAAACAGGCAGTTACAGCAAATTCACAAAACTCCACCTGTTTTCTACCCCTGATCAAAAAGTTTTCCTGGTCTAGTTCAGTCTGAACATTCAAGCCCTGACGTATCTCTGAGGCCTCCAAAGGCCATCGAACAAAGATCCCCATGCTACATTTTGACCGGTCATATGCAAGCACCCCATTAATTTTCCATGTAAAGTATTCATTGTAGTAGCAATGTGGCGAGTTTTGAATGCCC
>NW_019490173.1:0-454 GCF_002814215.2 Seriola lalandi dorsalis | reverse complement strand
CACACACACACACACACACACACACACACACACTGGTCCTCCCTTAGGCCAGTGCTTCCTTTCCACATGATTCATCTCTCTTGACACACAGGTCATCAGCTCAACATGGTAATAAATGAATGAATTCCCCAGCATGCCGAAGTAAACGGCGATCACAAGATGGGCCCAGGATGTCTTAGTCAAGCTGTCTCTTGCATTAAGGTTATATAACTGAGGGAGTGGAAAAGGACATGTATGTGTGTGTGTATTTCTGAGAGTGTGTGTGACTGTGGGTGCGAGCTCAGTTCCTTTTTATTCACAATTGCATTCTGACTTTGCTCTTTTGAGGATTATGGAGGTGGCAGATAGCTTCAAAGAGTATCGTTTCCAAAGGTCATTATGAGTTATCCTCGCTCTGTTTTTTTTTTTTTTTGATCTTGCAGAAAATAAGATTTTTTTTTTTTTTTTTTTTTTT
>NW_019490172.1:0-454 GCF_002814215.2 Seriola lalandi dorsalis | reverse complement strand
TTGCCTGCTTTTTTTATTAATACACCAAGGCATTGTAATAAGTATTTGCAAATGTTGATATTTTCCATTCATTAAACATGAGCACAATGAGCATTATGCTGACAATGTTAGGTGTAATGCAAAGGCACCTTTGTGACATTTCCAGAAAGTGTGAAAGCGGGCGGGTGGGACTGTGTGTGTGTTTATATATATATATATCTCTCTGTGTTTTGGCACTTGCATTTCCACCAAGTCGTACATCTCAGAAAGCAAGGTGAACAGAAAAAACAAGCAGTGTGACAGAAATGACTCAAGACCTGATCCATTGTGTTCTATATGTGCCCGAGGAGCTATAAGTGGCAATGATGGGGTGTCGAGGGCTGAGGCCGCCGTGTTGGGAGCTGAGAGGCGGAAGGAAGGAAGGAACGAACGAAGGCTGAGCTGTGAGGGGCTGAAGAAAAAAAAAAAAAAAAAA
>NW_019490171.1:0-454 GCF_002814215.2 Seriola lalandi dorsalis | reverse complement strand
TATCCATCGTTGTCCCCCACCCCCCTACATTCACGCACACGTACTTTCACAGACACACACACACACACACACACATACACACACCTCAACCCAATTAAGAGGCAGTTTAGGGAAAAGGAAAAGGGAGAGCGATAAGTAGGAGGGGGTCGGATTGATATTGAGTAAAGAGGGATGAGAGAAAGAGGGAGAGAGAGGAAGAGCAGAAGAAGAAAGGCAGCCAGAGAAAGGTACTTGTATAGGAGTGACAGAATCAGCTTTTCTCATCTTTAAACAAAAGGAAACGCTCTGAATGTTTCATGCACTGCTGAATAAGTTATGTCCTGTGTGTGTGTGTGTGTGTGTGTGTGTGTGTGTGTGTGTGTGTGTGTGGGGTGAAGCTATGTGTGTGCACACCTCTCCACATGTGAGCGCGTGTTTTGTTGTGTGTGTGTCATATGTTACATTAAAGGAGCAG
>NW_019490169.1:0-494 GCF_002814215.2 Seriola lalandi dorsalis | reverse complement strand
ATAGTATAGTTTTGGGTAGTGTAGTGTAGTTTAGTATAGTGTAGTATAGTATAGTGTAGTGTAGTATAGTATAGTGTAGTGTAGTATAGTGTAGTATAGTATAGTGTAGTGTAATGTAGTATAGTGTAGTGTAGTGTAGTGTAGTATAGTGTAGTATAGTACAGTGTAGTGTAATGTAGTATAGTGTAGTGTAGTGTAGTGTAGTATATTATAGTGTAGTATAGTACAGTGTAGTGTAATGTAGTATAGTATAGTGTAGTATAGTATAGTACAGTGTAGTGTAATGTAGTATAGTATAGTATAGTGTAGTATAGTGTAGTATAGTATAGTGCAGTGTAGTATAGTATAGTGCAGTGTAGTATAGTGTAGTATAGTATAGTTTTGGGTAGTATAGTGTAGTATAGTATAGTATAGTGCAGTGTAGTATAGTATAGTGCAGTGTAGTATAGTATAGTATAGTATAGTATAGTGTAGTATAGTATAGTGTAGTATAG
>NW_019490168.1:0-576 GCF_002814215.2 Seriola lalandi dorsalis | reverse complement strand
ATCACCCCCTCATGATGCTGGCCACCTCTGGTAAAATCGCCTGAATCCTCAGTTGAGGGGAACATGCAATTCTACCCCCGGTTGTATAATGGCCTATGTCAAAAGTGTGACTCTTTTGTTGAGTTTTTTGTGTTTCCTGAAAAACCTGAAAAAATGACTTAGGCCATTATTTTAAGAGGGTGTCGATATGAAAACATACGAACTAAATCCACAACAACAAAGTTTCCTGTTCATCTGTGTCACAATGTGTTTGTTTAGCTGAGTGCCGCTGATTGGTTTAGTTGACAAACTGATTAGTTGATCAACAGAAAATTAATCAGCAACTATTTGATTCATTGGTTTTCAAACAGAAACTCAAAGTTTCCACGTTCATCAGAATTTACTGGATAAAAACAAAAGAAACTCTGGGAAATGTATTTTTCTTTTCTTTTCTATTTTCTCCAAACAGTTTAATCAGTAGATTAATCAATAATTTGAAGAATCATGATTTGCAGCTCTAAAATCACAGACTGAAAACTTCTCTATGATTATTTCTTCCTGCACATCAGTGAGGAACACAACTGTCAGGAACTGGAT
>NW_019490167.1:0-454 GCF_002814215.2 Seriola lalandi dorsalis | reverse complement strand
GAGTCCGACGAGGACCCCGACAAAGACTGCACCATCGTTTACAACCACAACCTGATGGAGTTGTTCAGGATGTGTCAGACTTGTGGGCAGCCCATCGTGGAGAAGGAGGTTTTCCACTCAGGGGCTCAGATGAGGGTGAAGTGGAGCTGTCATGGCGGACACTCTGGAACGTGGAAGTCCTCGCCTCGTCTGAGAGATGTGCCGCCATAAAATCCACCCACTCGCTCACACCCTCATTGAGTGCTGCTGGACAGACACTCAGAGTGGGAGGAGTGTTAAAGCCACGGGACAAGAACGTTCTCATACGGTGGGGGGGTCAGCTACCAGCTGGAGGACGTGTTGAACCACCAGGGTTCAGACTGCCACTGAACCTTCATGTGACACCCAACTGCTGCAGGTCAGTGGTCTGATCAGAAGTGACTGCATCAATAAGGCAACTGACTGGGGCCCTCAC
>NW_019490166.1:0-454 GCF_002814215.2 Seriola lalandi dorsalis | reverse complement strand
CACACACACACACACACACACACACACACAGCATGACATGTTCTTATTTACACATTTCTGGTGTTTTATTTTTTATGTTTTTACTGATTTGGATTTTCTAAAAGGTGCAAACCAGTTTAAATTGATTTCACTTAGATTTCATGACCCCATACATCTAAAAAGGAGGAAAAGGAAACTGTTTACAGTAGATGATGTGTTGAAGCAGACAGTGTAGCTGGAAACATGCTTCATATGATAAAAAGTAAATGAAAACATGATGAAAACATGCAAATGAGCTGTTGATTATGCACCAGTCACTCAAAGTAAAAAAAAAAAGCTCTTTGTACAGCAGGTGATATTTTTATATTTATATATTTTACATTTCCATCTACATTTTATATCTTTTTTTTTTTTTGGATGGATGTGCTTTATGTGAATTTCATGTCAGTCATGGCAGCTTCGTTGTCATCCCTCT